>NC_088316.1:20000000-20300000 GCF_910592395.1 Lineus longissimus
ACATAAGGTCTTCTCATATGACGATAACTTTGTGTGTGAAACGAATACACCATGCTTTTCTAAACATTTTAAAATAATCACTTGTATTGTGACGGTTTCTTACCACTTTTCTTCATAACCAAAATGTTCACCAGATTGCAGAGTCAAAATGAAACTGCAAAGTTGATAACAAATGAAAGGTTACCCTCATTAGTCTGAGAACAGACTCAGCAAGCAGGGCAGTCAAACGGTCAGCTGCTCAACCCATTATACTAGCAACCGCAGCGGATGAGTGGGGTTCTTTTACATGAGCTTGTGATTTTTTTAAACAACAGTGAGATATTATCTTTTTTCTGATGCTTCAAATTGAATGGACTAAGATAATGGTAGCTATGCGCAAATGTCAGCAGTTCTCTTGATCCTCTTTCAGATTATGACATTATAAGTATCATGAAAACCATCATCATCATCACATTATTTTTTAGTAGACGACCAATCCTGCTGATAGTGTTAGCCATTTAATCATATAACATGCCAGGTGTTCATATGCAGTAGCAGTATAAAGTGAATAATAACAATTGTAAACTACATGTTCATGTATTAAACATTAACCTGTGTTCAGCTTGCAAAGGTGAACCGATACCGATATCTCATCTACAATAATTGTACATGTAGGCCTAGGCTACATGTCAACCGCTCGAGGAATATTTTTCATTTTTTCTTTTCACGAGAGACCAGTCGCTGTTTCAAGTGCAGTTGGTCGTTTGGTGGTGGGGCGTTTATGCAAGCATGTCAGCTTTAATGGGTAATTTCCTTTACGGTATGGCCCTTGTTCTTCAGGATGAGTCGTATTCTGAGATGGATTGTGCTTGGTCTATCAGATTTGCTGAGTATTTGAATACACCTCGTTAAGCGGGTTCCCCTATGACTATGAGCAGCCTCCTAGCCTAATAGCCTAGTGGTTGATGCAATAGGGCACAGGTTCAATCTCTGATAGAACCCAGGATCGTCTCTCTGGATCATCTAGCCTGGCTCAAATTCCTGACTCTTCCCAACAGTTCTGAGTCTCAATATCATAATATGAACAAGATCAATAAGTGTCTGTGGGAAGAGAGTCAAGACTGTAGTCCCTTGCCCCAGTGTCTATGTCAGAGCAAGTAGACCTAAAGTTTCCCATTGAATGTATACTCTTAAGATGTAACGCAGTGGACTGGAAGTGGAAACTGACCACGTGCACGGACAACAATGCATGTAACTAGCACTACAGCATCGCTATTACACATGAACTGATGCTTACATACACACTTGGTTCATATTCTCTTTAATCAACTCACCTATAGCACAGGGGGAACTTATCTCAATAAGTCTATAAAACAAGTTCCAACAAGTTCAAAAATGTGCTCATAGAAATTAAAAACCAAAATACCCTTACCAAATGGCCGAGGACCAGCCGAAGACAATACCGGAACAATGACCCAGTTATCATGTACATCTTAGACCAATACCTCGTCCCAGCGTAGCGTTGTACAGCGTAGCGTTATACAGCGTAGCGAGGCCATGTAAAGGGCTACATCTTGAGCAGGGTGTGATGGACTGTGGACGAGGAAACGGTTAGGGTCATATTATCTAGGTCAGTCAGATTAAAGCATGACCGGCAATTCCTACCGTAGCAGTAGCTCTCGTTGCAGCTCATTGTCGGAATGATATTTTATGCAAACCGCATCGGCATTAGTGCCTGGGAAATTTTATCACGAAAAAAACACTAGGCGCATTCGAATATGTCGAATATACATGTATTATATGCGTTTTCATTTCACCAGCCGCAGTTCAAACCTCAGAAAAAAACAAATTAATAACTATCACCAATTTCCATTTAATTTGGTCCCGGAGCGTTATGGCCGGGGGTTTGGAGCAAATTTCCTTGAGATGTGAATGGGACACACCTTTGGAAATATGTTGTGGGGATTTGACAGTGCGATCAATCCTACATATTGTTACTGTTTGACAACTTGAACAGCTGTGAAATATTGGATATCAGGGGATTGATTGGTTGTGACCATTCCTAGTCACGGCTGGCATGCTAGACGGACCGCAGTTAAATTGGATGTGACGTTCCGATAATTCAATGAAACCAAGTATCGACGTTTTGATGAAAAGAGCAGGCTCGTCTATATTTGATCAAACCTAAAATGTCCATCATTGAGGACAATAGACCAGTAGCGATAGCACCAGATAAAAAAACACCTTCACTGGGCTCGAAGCCAGAATGATTCCTGTAATTTTCTTGTCATCAACCTATTCACATAGAAAACATCCCTGACAGTTTTAGTGGAACACCATTACTCCACACCCGCCTTTCATGTAGCTGTACGAGTACACTAATTTGTTAATCATAACTTCCCAGAAACACCATGTAATTGAAGTATATTTTCATTTGAGTCATATATCGGGCATGTCAGGATGACAGGATAAATGTGAGACGCTTCGAGCTTCGCTTTCGAAATGATACATCTTCATCGCTTCGATAGCATTCGAATCCTATTCGCTGCAATCCCGTTATCAAGTAAAGCTCTGGGTCGGTTCCAGCAGCAAACGGCCTCAATGATATCTTTATACACCATCTGTGTCTTGAACATTAGTGACAACAAGATAAAGGACACTTGTCATCGCTTTCCAAATGGTTTTTATCTGAATAGGACTGGTATCTCGTTCCCTGCAATCACATCACCACGTTTGGAAAGTGAAATGTACAAGATCTTTTTTCTTCTAGATGTCCCTGTTTCGTTTCTTGGAACTGACATAAGCGACGTCAAGATAAGGTTAATAAGATATTTCGATGTCTCTAATACTCGTCTCTCGTTTACTGCCATTGCACCGCCGCTGTTGAAAAGAGGCGGCATCAGCATCAAAACTGACTAAACTGCCTCTTTCTCCTTTATCTACGCTACACCAATGTTTTTGCCAGAAGCTCGGGTTCATTTCAGACGCACCATAAGTGAAACCCAGGCACGTTGTTCCGTCAGATATATGATCACCGCCAGATGATGGGAACATGGCAGAGACTGACGCTTACCATTTTTACCCCCTGTGCCAGGTTTTCATCAGCGGATGAAAAACAATATTGACATGATCGTGTTACATGAATTTTTCATGCTGGTGGATATTGGCAAGTGGCGTTATGGACAGGAATGGACAAATGCGAGATACCGTTTGTCGGTTCGTCTGCTCATTGAATTTTACTTGCTGTTTTTGCCTTGAAGATGACTAGCCCTCCAGCAGAGGAAACCTACGTCGTAAGAGAGAGTTCGCCCTCACAGAGAGTCTCGGCCTAACTGCCAGGCGAACATACGACTGCAGAGGAGCCGAGTTGGATTTTGAACATCGGTCTTACCACGCTGACAGTCCGAACGCTAACACGTACCTCAGGTATTAAGATGATGTGCAACTAAGGTCTTCAAAACCCACACACCACCAACAACACTAGTTGAATGAATTAGCGACTTGACCACGATGCTGAACTTCAACATGTGTTCTCCATCTTGAATGTGCACGCAAGTGTGTTCACTTCACCTTCTATGTTAAACACCCGGTAGAAACAGTCAATGTCCCTTTCTCAGACAGTCACGAACGTAAAGTATATTTCTCTCCAGCATCTGCGAGGAAATGAATCCATCACGATTGCAGGTGTTACGGCGTACGACTCGCTCTAATGGAGTCCCTCTTATGGTCAATCCATAGCCCACGGCAATATAGTTACCATTTGATGAGCTATGTTGGCCGGAGATAAGAGAAAGCCGGGGGTCGTAGAAGTTGAAATTGCGCCAGCTTGCTAATTGAATGTGGCGGAAGACTTTCCGCCTGAAGTAGTAATCTGTAAGGAGAGCAATATGATCGTGGGCGTGTTCCATTGGGATGTCCCTAAATGTGAACCGGACACAGGGACATAGGTGATTATCACTACCGGACACGAAACGTGAGGTAGGGAATTATCACCTATTGAAGGGGACATTTCCTCCCATAAAGAACATCTGCTGGCAATCGTAGGTTGGCTCAGATCCTTCAGCACCGAATGTCAAACATATACCCGTACTTGAAAGGGATGCTGTATCGCTAGCTGAGCAATACTGTGGCGCAGGCTTCCTCTGAAAGACAGCCGATGGACCCTCCAGTGTGTCAATTCTGGTGATTCATGTATGCGCGTACAGTATACGTTTCCTCAGTTTATATAACCTTCGCATGACGGAAGCTAGAACGGAATGGTGGACGAGGATATAAAACTCAAAAATCTCAAATAAGAATGACAAATACTGATTTATTTAAACCGCTGACAAAGCATGTATTGGACATGAAATAAATGTTGATTGAACCGATCAGCCACACCTCTTTTTGTATCCCTTCTTTGAAATATTAAGAACTAACACAACTTATCGTGGCATCTTTTCTTCAAGAGTCCATTATTTGACCAATCTCCTAATACCTAATCAAAGAATACCCCATAGCGAACCTGAGGCTCGGAACTGTTTCCTCCAATATTCTCACTAATATTGTCCCAGTCTCCGAAAGCTGTGTAGCTGCCATATAACCTCCAATAGATGGCGTTAAATACAATAAACGCCGCTGGGAACAGCCATCGTGCCGTAATATCAATGGCTTCCGCAGATTTCGAGCAACAGCAACACCCGATATTCTCATCCAAGTGGTCTTCCCAGTCGAGTAGAGGTGCCTCCGATGACCCGTTCATGGCCTGGAGGATCGGTAGCTCCGGGGGCGTTGGGCACACTGCAGGTTGCTCAAGTGGTTGTGTCAGCAACAACCCGCTGACCGCATTGTCATCGGAAGGGTTGTCATCATGCCGGGTGTAGATGTTGTTGCGAATCTGGTTGGCGTTCGCCTGGTTTGCGGCGAGGCGCTGGTCAGCCAACTTCTGTCGCCTTTTCTGGAAGAGATTTGAAAGAAACATTAAGACTGACATGAAGAGGTCTACCGGCAACGGTTCATAAAGTTCCTTGAGAAAGAAAAGATCGTAAGTGTCTTTCACATGGGGATATGTTGAACGGGTCAAAGAATGTCACCTACGACCTTTTGTGACCCAACGAACGATAACGGCGATTGAAGATCAATTCATCAATTCATTGTCACATTGCCCATTCAGAAACCCTCATTACTGTGTCACCAGGGCAGCCTATAGAATTAAACCAACCGATCGAATGTGTGCTTTTCGTACCTGCAGATTGCGTAGCTTCTTCTTGCGTGTCGTCCTATACACAGTATTCACGATGGCGAATTCGAAGAATGCAGAAAACACGAATCCGGTGATGGTCAAGAACCAGATGTCGAGGGCCTTTAGATAGGAGACCTTTGGGCTTGTCTGGCTGGCGCCGCCGCTCATTGTGGTGATGGTGAGCACGGTTATGACCCCAACCGATGCTCTGGCTGGGGTCGACTCCACTGTCAGCCAAAATGAGACCCAGGACATCATGACCAGGCAGATACTGGGGATGTAGATCTGGATCAGGTAGTAGCCGAACTGCCTCACAATGTGGATGTTCAGCTTGAGGCAGCTGTAGCGGGCCTTGTCCCCAACTGAAATATGAACATAAGAACCACATAGATGATCTCGTAAGCTATTATATATAACGCTAAATGACCACCGCGGAGATCTTTGATTTCGCACAGGTACACAGAACTGCACGGCTCTGGAATGTATTACCAAAGGAACTGACTGTGTTTTAGGATCCAGAAGCCTTCAAGAAGCACTAGAAGTGTCGGCTAGTCTACAGATCATAAACATTATTAGAGACAACGAATAACAGGACACTCGCGAGGAACCTTTCCAACTACTGTCTCTTAGCCAGGGATTGATTAAACGGGTGCTGCTTTCAATGTCAATAGGTGATGCCGAATTCTGTAGACTTTCGACAAAGTGTTTTATACACCGATTCTGCCACAAATTACACATTTTGAGCATAAAAAACCTGTCTATTTTGAGAAAAAAGAGTCCTTACCAGGCGCCTTACTACTTTTATCTATAATATCAATCAAAAAATATGATTTAAAAAATATGGTTTCACACATTTTCAGATTACATTAATGTTTGAAGAATGTAGGGTCGAGAGAGTCTAAGAGGATCCCTTATAATCAGGATACGATGGTTTTGGTAAGGGTATGAAAAGTTTTGTAAGATGATCGCATATAGACAGACGGAGAGGCTCAGAAAGAAGATCAGAAAATGGAGACGAGTAATTTTCTGGTAAAACTTCGGTTTTATGAGTAGGTCATGGCTGTTCGATTCCGTCACAAAACTGAGCTAAAAATGGTTTCCAAGATGGCCGCTTGCCAAATTAGACCTCAAGCGGTTTCGAAACGTGCCGCGCTAACATACGCCACCAGTGGAAGACGACGACGACGGGCGCCAGGTCATCGCATAGGCTCACGAGGTGAGCCAATAAAGAAAAACGAATGACAGTTATTAGATTTCAAACGATAAACCTATAAAGCTTGGGAGAGGCTAAAAGTGGGATATTTTCAGCATTCTGAAATCTGCTTGACCTTGTCGGTCAGCAAGGAACAATTACATGCCAATCTAGCGTTTTGCGGAGAGTTTAGGGCGGATGCACATTGCCGATAAGTCAGCAACGAATAATGTATAGCAAACAAATGGCATGATATGCCAACATCTTATGAGAGAGAGCGATAGCATTCCTATGCGGGAGACAATCTAGCTCATTCCAATAGGTCATGAAGACTAAAGGGTGCAATGTCACACTGTAATGGTCAAGTCGAACCTATCATATTCAGCTCTTTTGATTTCCAATCTGAATAAAAATCGTTAGGACATGAAGTAATATCGAGATCTCAAGTATGACTAGAGCAATGTAGAGAGGTTTGGGGATGTGAGCAGCGATGTTTATGCTGGTGTGAACTTTTCGATTGAATTTCTTGGTTCCTTGATGTGAAAGGCAAAAGGCTGAAGGAGTCTGGTTGAGCCATTCTGTCGAAATTTTTAACCACTACACGAATATGTCTGTCGAGATTTCTTACCCTTTTTGGTGATTTAGACACAAAAGTGGACACCTTATTCTCAGTCGCTAAAATAAGTTTTTTTTCCTTTTTTAAATGCAACGGTTACTCCACCAACATATGTTAGTTTGGTTATTCAACGAAAACACCTCACAGACCATTTGTACCTTTCTAACACACACGCAGTTTCTTTCGTTCTATTACGATATCCTAGCCCTACTTTTATAACTCACCTGCGAGGTTCTGTCGTCGCGTGCTCATACACTCCTCCGGCTCCGGAAGTCGGAGAAGATTGAACTTTGGCAGTGTGACATCACTGTTAACGGACACTGGGTCAACATCTACCCATTTGTAAACAACTTCACCGTCATGGACATCTAAAAGAAATTAAGGGACAGGGTAACCAATGAATACTTAGTATTACTTCTTATAACTTATGATAGATGTAACGTTGGGAGATAAGCCGTTGATATCTGAATAAAACAGGCGCTTCTCATCCTCAAAGGAATGTGACTATCATATTGACCAGGAGATGCCTTGTTGGTCTTCGGAACTAACTAGCATTTGCTTCCCCAGTCGTCAGACCAGCTCGGATTCAGGGTTGCTTTGTGTTGCATCTGGAGCTGAAATGGCTCCATGTGAAGACGGAATAAAGTTACAAATACCTGATTGGATGTTGAGCTCACATGTCTGATTGTCCATTGGGAAGTTCCAAAGCTGCATCGGGCAGCGCACTTTAACTGTAACTCTGAAACAAGGAAATCAGTTCGTTGGCAAGAGTAACATTACCTTATTGGTCGACTTGATTCGTAAAGGGTGACGTGAGATGGGAATGATGCGAATGATGCGAGCGTCTTACTGTATGTAATTTCATCAGTATTCATCATCATCATCATCATCATTTCCGCACCACAGCCATGACTTGGGTCTTTGCCTTCTAATGAGGTTTTCTTTTAAACGTGTGTCTTTAAGCTCTATCTTACCTGACATTCATGTAGACCGTCCCCGTAGATACTTCAATGTACGTCTCCTGGTTCAAGGTTGTCACATTGTGATAGCGAGCAGTCTTGCTGTTTACAAAGTAGAAGTTGGGCACCCAGAGTCTATCTTCCATTTCCCCGAATACTAGAATGTTCTTGTCCGGTGGAGTCTCGGTGATGTTCACCAGTCGTGAGTCCCGCCATTGTCTCATCACAAACATGTCGAGATCAAGATCCTGAGAGAGAAATATGAAAGAGATACCAGCGTTACATAGAGAAGTGTATGTTATCGCGCTTAAATGCTGTACAACTGTCTCAAAGCGTTTATGACATTCGCTCCAAGGCCTATTCCGCAACCGAGGACCGTGCACTGCGCTTCGCTTGGCCATTCAAGTCAGTTGGAAGTACCGAGTGGCTTAGCTTCTGAGTTTCTGTTATATCAAACCTTTTCAGGCAAGAACAGTTGAGAAGTCATTCTAGAGACAAACCTTTGACGTTCTGACGGCAACAAAGCTTAAATTGAGGTGCATAAACACTAGATCAACCTCAGCTGACGACACAGCTTCAATTTGGTTTTAATGACCAGCCTTCGTAACCAGCCCATTGATGCACCACAGCTTTGGGCATGAAGTCATTAGTAGGGTACTCACCATCTTTATTTCATCAATCGATGTAATACTGTTTAATATCATCAAAACCTCAACCACTGTGCGATTATCTGGAAACGACAAAGTCAGTTATGTTAGAGCACATCACTACTTGAAAGGGAACACTAGAAATCTATCTTTCCTGTGGATATACTATTGATTCCACTCAGTGGCTTCTTCAGAACTGATCTCTCGCAACTTCCTGTAACCGACCAGTTAGGCACATTTCTTTCCAAATGCATGGTCAAATGTCTTTGTCGTGTTGAAGAGAAAGATGTGATGAAGCGATAACCAACCTGCGGTATGCCAATGGGGTTTCTGCCTGTTGTCATAGCCCTCCGCCTCCAGAAACTGAATCATCTTCAACATGGAGGGACTTTCCGGGGAGGGTTTCCTGGTTGTGCCTTTTGGGCTTGGAGTCTGCTGGAGCCAGACGCCTCCAAGAATACTGAAAATGTACCGCGTAACATGAATTAACGCGAATCGCCTCTAGTGTTTTTCCTGAACATACACGATGGAACAGATTATCTACATGTTATGCCGCGATACAGATCCAGTGCTAAGCGTCCATTGAGTTTACTTGCCCTGACTTCTTCTTAATAGCTTATGGGGAGCTAACGCTTAAGTGTCTTCTTCAAAATTATTTTGGGTGGAGTAAAAGTATTAATGGGCCCCACGATTTAGTGGCCACTTCAGATTCTCTGTGTAGAAAGGGACGATCAAAAACACATTTAGTTGCGTTGTACTGACCTCATGAGCAGGAATATTTGCTTCAACATCCTACCGTTGCTTCTGAAACAGGGATGGGTTTATTAGTACGCTCAATTCTAGTCAAGAGTTTCAAGACGAGGTATTTTTCAAGTGAAAGGGATAAAGAACATTCCTTTAGATGTACTATAGGCCTAACATGCCGCCTGTCCGTTCCGTACAGGGCGATATTTATTACCAACACAGCCATCCTCATAGTTCTAAATATCAAAACCACGGCTTGACCTTTTATTTGGACGCTGGCCTTCAGGTTTGAAACAGTTTGCACATAGCTTTTCTGTCAACTCTAAAACAGCCACGACAGGAATAAAACCTGAATGGCTGGTACAATCGAGCTGCGATGCGTTATCAACAACATCACAATTGACGAAAAAAGACTCAAATAGCACGCTATTCTAGCATCAATTTAAACAATATGTAAATAAAACCACTCACCTTCGATAGCCACAAACGAATTATTAGTCTATTTTAGACTAAGTGAGATTTTAAGCTGCATATTAGCCAACTTTTGATGACATATCCGTTGGTTTCACTACTCCATAATCACGGGCATTCTCGTATCCAAAGCGAGCTTTTGCGAGAACCTATTGATCTGCTTTCCTTTGGCGCTCCCTGCTGCTTCCATCTGGGCGATTGGAGCAGCACCAGTAGTTACCACTAATACAGCAATGAGAACGTTCAATTCTAGTTAATGTGTGGACAACCAAAATGCCCTTTCTACGACTTCGCACTGTGAAGAAGACTACAAATCGGTTGTCATCCATTAACGAGAACATAGACGCCTTAGAAGTTCGGCTACCTCCCCCGCATCATTTCATTTGAGAGGAAAGAAGAAGCAGTTGTAATGGTTAGCCAAAAGTATCCGAAATGACTAGCGATTATATAAAGTTGGTTGTATCGCGCCTTGAAAAGATGACAAAATCAACCCTTCTCGAATCGGTTCGGAGGCCTTGCGGACCAAAGTTGGGTTTTGGATGAGTTCTGGTGTGTCGCATTGGCAACAAATGGAGTATCTATACATTGTAGTTTCACCTTCATGAATGTTGTCAAATCCTTATTGTTACATTATAAGAACATTGTAACTATTATCCTGCAAGAACAATGATCGTTATGAGCCTTATACCTCACATTTGTCTGGTGATATTGCTTTCTCTTAATGAGTGATGACATGATCGCTATGCGGGTAGCACCGTCAAGAGCGCACCGATGTGTTTTGTTATAACTTATATCGACCACCAATGACAACTACCATCTTCTTCCGCTTGGACTATCACTTGGAAAGGTTCTCATTCAAAGATCCTTTGGAAACTCCGATTCGAATCTCCAGTCGTGGTGTTCCTTGCCATTTCATAGTGTTTACCCTTACGCTGACGACCTATTCCCACACGAGCTGGCTACGGGTGAACATTCGTCAATCCGACATCAAACTGTGTTATGTTTTGAGAATATACAGGAGATATACCTATCTGAGAGGGACAAAATATACTAAAATCTTCACACGAGACTCGTGCTGTTTCTAAGCCTGTCGGCTGCAGATGATCTTCTGCGGCTTTCCCAATGTAAGTACAAACGCATTTAGTTCTTCGCTGTTTCTATTTGAATGGCTCAGAATGATATTTCTAACTCCATTTGTGAGCACATCGTACGTGATGATGGTGTAACAAATAAAGAACATAATCATATCAAACATGATAAAGTGATAAGATGATAAGATGAAGCTGCGCTTGTAATTTTGTTGTGCGGATATTGAATCGTTGCCACAGTTGTTGATCAATGTCATTTTAATCAATATTATAATAATATCTAGCAGGGATATGAGCTTTATACATTGCTCTGGATAAAATGGTGTTATCAAATGAATAAATTAAAGATCAGCCCCTCCACTGTAGGTGAAGGCCAGGTTACCGTGGGCAAAGTACCTCAAGTTCGCTACTTGTTTGTTCTCGCTATTGATCCGGTAGCACTTTTATAGTGCAGTACATTGGGAGGATCACCAATGTGCAGTTGGCAGGGAGATAGTAACCAACAAGCTTATCTCTGTACGTGCGGGTTTTCGTTGTGTTACCATGTGACTGATGCTGATACTGCTGGCGATATTCTATTGAAGATAGTTGGCGCTGTACAGGATTCCCGTAACTTATTGATTTCATAAACCCTAGTGAATAAGGTAAGAGAATAATTTCGTTCTAAATGGTCTTGTGTCTAACTTGATACTTTCGTCCAATCGCCACAATAGGAACTAAGGAGACGGACACAGGGACCGCGGACATGGTAGACCTTCCTGCGCCAGTGTCCTTGATTTCACACGACATGTCACAGAGACGCTATGTGAAAATTAAAACAACATAATAACCGTACGGTAACCAAACTCGGGCTGTGAACTTAAAACTGATCCACTTAGATCCATTTTCAAATACCATGGGTGATATGAATAAAGACTAGCAAATGCTCTTATCTAAAACTCCATGTACATTTACACTAGGCCTTTCTGTACAAAATTGAAGTAAAAGCATTTGCTAGTCTCTATTCATATCACCCCATATGTCAGCACACGGTGTCCTTCAGCACTATTTAATGATTTACTGAAGCCTTGTCGAGCTGTTGTTAATTAAGCGGTCGAGTCCTTGTATTCAGCTGTGTGAAGGATCGATGTCCTTGCTGTAAACAAGCATCAACTAATTCTGGAAGTGAATCGATTTGAAAAGAGCGAGAGATATGCCGGGGAGAGATGCTTCTATCACATTCTTTCAGCATGAAAACTTACTTTGAATGAACATCCTTGATCGTTGCTAATCATACGTCAAGTGACGCATTGCATCACGTTGTGGATTAAACGACCGCTTCGACTCATGTTCGGGAGAAGGAACTGCGCATTCAGTGTCTTGCCATAAATATTTCAGTGAGCGGTGAGCGTTTCAAAAGTACAAAAGTCTGTGGACCATTTACGCCTGATGAAAGTACATGTATGTCTTATTCGACTATCTGGCAAGTTATGCAGACCTTTTTTTAGGTTTTCGAATGTGAACTGTTGCCATTAAACAATGTCCAAGAAGATGACGTTATGTCCTGGCTATGGAGACCCTGATGATGACTACTAACTACCAGCGTATTGAAGAAGATGATGGCGATTACCAGCACAAAACAACCCCAACTGCAAATACTCTTGCACTTCGGAGGGGTCTCGCCAAGTAACAGCTATACAGTCAAAACGCCAGCACTTGCGCGACATTCGTGTGATCGGGGTCTGTCCAAGGCCAAAAATCGGACCAAAGTTATAATGAAGCACAGAGGTTATTGCCCTCTGTCAGGTAATTATATCTCGTTTTAGAGCAGATCATACGAAGAAGCGGGTCATCCGTTAGACTTTACAAAAGGACAAATTCGCACGGTCCATTCATGGTATAAAAGCCTGGCATGAACGGCCTCAGCCCAAGGAAATGATTGATCAATTACTGATAGATAGCGCTTACAAGACCTTGAGCTGACGTGACCTGACTTAGATAGAAGCTCAGTTGTATGAAGTCTTTCATTGAATATATCACCCATACAGTCAAATGTCAATCGATGTTGATTGTCTCATGTCCGAGGGTAACAGAAACGAAGAGAAGTAATACGAGATTTATCTGAATAAAACATTGATATGATGAGACAAGAACCCTCCAACGTCATCGAGGCTCAAGTGAGCCAGTAGCAAGAACACTTCTATGTAGAGCTCGATCGAGGCACACTTGCACATCCTTCCTTTAACGTAACCATGAGAAAGAAGACGTTCAATAAAAGGATTGACTTTCCAAGTAATCTCATTCATCAGGATGGATAACCACATTAGCCCACACTTTGAGGTAGGTTGAAGTAGCTCTTCCTCTTTAGGTGATGTTATCCGGGATCAAAGGGAATATACATGTATAAGGTGCATTTCCATTTCAATTGCGTTTTTTTTATTCAAATGATGCAGACGACGATCACAATGTTGACCTTTTATAAGCGAATGTCTAAAACATTTTTTTAATGGAAATACATCGTTAGTATTGCAGAAGCAAGCTCAATCGCCTTGCAGCGTTTGGAATACATTCCAATGGTGTCCTGGAAGGAACCCAATGTCGACATCATTATACCTGATGAAAATAACGATTATTGATATAAGAGCTATTATCATAGTGAACCAGTTGAAGGACGAGTTTGCAGCGCGGAACTCTAATGGATCTATGTTACAACCACGCGGGTCATGTACCAGTTGAAAAACACATGTAGCGCTTGCGATACCATCAGCTGTACGAGGCGGAAGCAATCGAGAAACACCTCAGCTATCATGTTCAGTCCCTAGATTGTCCATTATATAGCCGACAATAAGTCCCATCACAGACAGCCTGGGTCTATCCATAATCTCGGCCACTCAAGCTGCCTCTCTCTACTGATGGATGAATATTGAAACAACAAGATGAAGTGTCATTCCATTGGTCTTCATCCCGGCCAAGTTTATGTGTTGTTAACTCGAGTCAAGTATCGTCTGGTCTCGTTGCAGGACACGAGCCGATGATGCTCTATGCAAACTTAATGTAATGACTTATAACTTTGTGCGTCGAGCTACAAGGATCGGGCGGTGAACTCCATTTCCATTTCATTGAAACAACATCACTCAAACGAACATCAACATAGCCGGCAGCTGCTCATACGATCCCTAATTAGAGATCAAGGCTTAGAGGAATTGTGCAAGCGGTAACATTCGGATCGAAATGTTTGCTTCCTTTTACAATTTCTTTGAACATAGTGTTGTTATCGGGAGCAGGGGAGGCCTGGCTACACTCCTTTTCTATCTTATTTTGCAGTACTTGCGGGAAAAACAAGCCTTCCCAAAATAATCTGTGTTTTTCTAGGAATCTCGAAGCAGGCTTCAGCACGTCTGCTTGGACAACACGCCAGGAAGTTAGTTACACCAGAGCCGCTGAGATTCCTGAATGACATTCTGCTTTTGAGGCTGACATGTGTTCTTTTCTATCTTTGCAGATCACGTGCCTGGTCAACATGGATCTCACCGTCATCCTGGTGAGCGTGGCTGTCGTCTGCATGGTCGTGCATCTTGTTCAGAATCTGGTCACCAGTCGGCGCTTTCCCGGTGGCCCATGGGGCTACCCAATTGTCGGATACCTTCCATGGCTAGGGCCGCATCCTCAGATAACATTTACAAATTTACGTGAAAAGTATGGTGACATTTACTCCGTAAAGTTGGGGCAATGGACTGCAGTTGTTGTGAACGGTTTGGACAATCTCCGCCATGTTTTGGGGGAGAATACAGAGAGTACGAGTAGCCGTCCTCCATTTTATTCGTTCCAGTTCAATATGAAAGATCGCGGTCCTGGCTTGGGTTTCTGCCAGTACAATTCGCGTTATTTGACGATGCGGAAGAGTACCATGGACTGCGTGAGGAGGGTGTTGCGAAAGGAGGCAGGGGATGTTCACCAGACGGCTTTACAAGATGCGAAGGCACTGGCGGCATGTTTGCTAGGTCTGAACGGCGTGCCGTCCGACATCTATTCCCCTGTCTCCCTCCACGTGGGGAGTTTTATCTACGAGACGGGCTACGGAATGCAGGGCACGATTTATGAGGACGAAGATTTCATGCAATATCGTAAATATTTCAGGGATTTTTTAGAGTTCCAAGGCCACGATAACATCGTGAATCTCTTGCCCTGGACACGGTTCTTTATGAGAAAGAAAATGGCTCGTTTCCATCACACCATGTCGCTGTGGCATAGGGTCGACGCCAGGGCCAAGAAAAAACATTTAGATACATTTGACGAGAGTCATCTCCGCGACGCCCTCGATTTGATGATTTCCAAAACGAGGTCGATGACGTCTGAGGTCAAGGCCGCCGTTGGGGTAACGGATGACGACATTTTGAATTGCATTGAGGAATTGGTAGGCGCAGGGAGTGATACTCTCCCGACCTACATGCGATGGGGCTTCCTATTCCTCGCTCTTAACCCCGATGCCCAGGAATCTCTTTATCAGGAAATTGTTGACCACTTCGGCACCGATGGTGTTCCGCAGCATGACCAGCTACCAAAAATGCCGTACACGGAAGCAACTCTGACAGAAATTAACCGGCTGGCGTCCATTATACCGCTTTGCCTGCCTCATTACACAACCAAATCCGTAAAAATACAACAGTACGTCATTCCGGAAAATACGATGGTCATTCCGAATCTCCACAGCGCAAATATGGACGAATCATTCTGGGATGAGCCAAAGAAATTCCGACCAGAGCGCTTCCTTGATTCTCACAATGGCTTAAAGCGTAACCTTGTGGGGAAGGTAATTTCCTTCGGGATAGGTAAGCGCAGTTGTCCGCTTGAGGCGTTAGCGCGTTATGTGACCTTTGTATTCTTGGTGGTTTTGATTCAGCGGTGTAGGTTTGAGACAGTTCCTGGTGAACATTACGACATGAGAGGATCTTACGGCTTGTCAGTCTGGCCAACGCCGCATAGACTTATCATAACCCCGAGGGGTTCGTGTTCACGACAATCCCAGCCTCTATAATGAGACTCATGAGGTCCATCAGAGAAAGCGTTGCTATGAGGCCACCAGACATGGCACGGAGCCCATCTGGAACATAACAGTGCACAAGAGGCCACCAAGGGCATTTTAGCAGCAGAGCTAATCAGGGACATAATGGTGCTTGTGTGACCATCATGGGCTTGTTTCAACTGAGTCCATAAGAGACACCGCCGCGGTACAAGGCCTTTGAGGCAGATCAACGGGCCTTCTCGGGAACCTTCAACGGAATGGTGATTACAATAGCAGTATGAGAATGCACACAGTTCAAATTCAGGCTAGTGTAACGATTTTGGTTGTTCTCCAAATTGTTGGCAGTGTTTCCACACAAAAGACGGCTTGAGAGGGGAGAGAAATGTGTCACCCCCCCCCCCCCCCCCCACCACCCACCCACCCACCCACCCCACCCCATTGTTAACAAAGTCAATGAGGGAGACCAGGAGGCCAGAAACGGAAATATACAAAAACGTTACACCTGCATGAAGGACGTTCTCTTTTCTTTCTTCAGCAAAATAGATTATTAGTACATTTTATACCAGAATCAAGCTTTCCTTTCTTTCCTCGTCAGGCAGGCAGGACTGACTTTTGACCGATGCAACTCTATGGTCATGAGAGCAATGTTCACCATGCAAAGTTACAACCTGGCTTGACTGAGGGTAGAACTCCTCAGCTTGAGGGTAGAACTCCTCAACTCCTTAGCTGGCGACACCGGGGCCAATAGGAACTTGGTTATCGCCAAGCAACCCCCAGTTATAGACACCCAACATAGCTGGCGACACTGGGACCCATGAGAACCAAATAAGCATCTCTTGAAGCAGTAATCATCATTAGAATTCTCGTCAGCCCAGGGCTTTGATCATGGGGACAGTTCAATATGATTTCAATATAAACCCACGCGACCTTTACAAAGTTCAGGCTCTTGAGTGAATTAGAATGAACTGTTCTTTTGCTTCAAGGGCATCATGGTTTTATGGAATGAATTTAATGGATCGTCGTTCTATTTACAGTCGATGCTTCTTTGAAGTCAGTGAACGTCAATATTTTGAAAGATGAAAGCCGTGCAGATGAGAGTTTCGGGGTCCACAATTTGATCACAACTGGGCCGTGAATCAATTAGCTCTGAGCCAGGCTCTCAGTGCCTTCTGACTGTTGACCACTCGCGTTGACATTCTGACTGCAAGATTCATCAAGAGTAGGCTGCCGGCCGGCGACAATAAGACAAATTGTTCCCAATTATGATTGATTGTACCGGATACGATGCCCAGTCGGTGAATAAGTGGCTGTTGGCCATTAATCAATAAAATTGCTTGAGTAGTTGACCAGGTTGTGACACTGACACGTCCGTGGCTGTGATGATGATTGTCGCGGTACAAATTGGGCCGTGCAGATATGGCTTCATCTCGACAGTTGAGAAGGGGTAGGAGCCAGCGCGTCCCGTTGGAGATTTCCACTGAACACGCTAGGCTTTCCCAGCCAACAAACAAGGGAAGACTGTTGATTATTTTCATTAGTAGGTCCTGCAAATCCCCTTTGATAATGGCAGAACTGGATAAGGAACTAAAAGGTTCCCATCTCTGGTTGATTGCGGATAAGCTAGCTGACCCCTGGTCGTTTGATTATGGCTACAAATCTTGGTAAGTACTGACTGATTGCCCAACAACTTACGCCTGATCCCTGCGTCTGATTGACGACGTGATAGGCAACCGTTAGTGTTGACACAACAGAGATACCAGGACTGAGCCGTAGTGATAAGAACATGCGATGAAAAGTACCAATATCGAGCCTTGAGACGATTGTGATTATGTTCTATGTTTTACATCGGTCATCATGAAGTCACACAAGAATAAACAGGCACAAGCGAGGAAGGAATGTCAAGGTGTCGGACATCTTGACGCCTACATATTCAGCACGGTTCAATAGCAGTTCAATGTGCTCATGACGTGATGAGAGCAAATCTTACGGGTGGGGCGGAATACGCCATATTGCTGACATCATCGGCGCCAACAACTATTTCTTTTGACCCTGCCCGAGTCTTTCAAAACAATTCATTGATTGACTCTGACCCTGCTGACCACGATGTATAAAAACTTTTTAAAAAGGCCATTTAAACGCTAAATCAACTGCAAGCATAATCTTTTATATCACTGAGGTATATGGATACGATATGTTGAGAAAAATCTGTACAACTATCGAAATATACGACTACTTGGAACTATTTCGGCGAATCACTCTGCCACCGGCGCGACCTTGTCACAATTGCGGCGCGCTCCTTTGCATATCGCATATAAGTGGCCAATAAAATCTCCCTCACCGCATGAAAGTCTTGACGGTTCAGTGCTGAGAGTGTTGGACTGTGGACCGGCTGGTCACGGGTTCGACTCCCGATGAATCTGCCGCAGTTCTCTCTTTTTTTTTCTTCTTCCTACTCTTTTATCTGATCATCCATGTACAGATGTCAACATTTTCATTATTATCAGTATCATATCCCGCACCAAACTTTTCAAACTGCAGCACATACTGATTCCGGGCGTTCGAGTACTACCGAGGATGGTTGGAATCGGCAGCTAGTATTTTCGAGGCTACATTGCGGCAAAGAGGTATTAGTGTCGGACGGTGACTTTTCCAATCAGAATTAGTCAAAGGGTATCATGAGCTTCGGGCATTTTATACTCCTTCGTCATATCAAGAGGCGGAGGATATCGAAAACCACTGGTGCCTAGATGGTTAAAGAGTACGGCACATATCGTCGGTGATGATGGAGAAAGCGGTAGCCGGTACATATTCAGCACGGTTAACAAGCAGTTCAATGTGCTCATGACGTGATGAGAGCAAATCTTACGGGTGGGGCGGAATCCGCCATATTGCTGACATCATCGGCGCCAACAACTATTTCTTTTGACCCTGCCCGAGTCTTTCAAAACAATTCATTGATTGACTCTGACCCTGCTGACCACGATGTATAAAAACTTTTTTTAAAAGGCCATTTAAACGCTAAATCAACTGCAAGCATAATCTTTTATATCACTGAGGTATATGGATACGATATGTTGAGAAAAATCTGTACAACTATCGAAATATACGACTACTTGGAACTATTTCGGCGAATCACTCTGCCACCGGCGCGACCTTGTCACAATTGCGGCGCGCTCTTTTGCATATCGCATATAAGTGGCTAATACAATCTCCCTTACCGTATGAAAGCCTGGATGGTTCAGTGCTGAGAGTGTTTGACTGTGGACTGGCTGGTCACGGGTTCGACTCCCGATGAATCTGCCGCAGTTCTCTCTTTTTTTTTTCTTCTTCCTAATCTTTTATCTGATCATCCATGTACGGATGTCAACATTTTCATTATTATCAGTATCATATCCCGCACCCAAACTTTTCAAACTGCAGCACATACTGATTCCGGGCGTTCGAGTACTACCGAGGATGGTTGGAATCGGCAGCTAGTATTTTCGAGGCTACATTGCGGCAAAGAGGTATTAGTGTCGGACCGCGACTTTCCCAATCAGAATCAGTCAAAAAGTATCCTGAACTTCGGGCTTTTTATACTCCTTTGTCATATCGAGAGGCGGAGGATATTGAAAACCACTGGTGCCTGGATGGTTAAAGGGGTACGGCACATATCGTCGGTGATGATGGAGAGAGCGGTAGCCGGTACATATTCAGCACGGTTAACAAGCAGTTCAATGTGCTCATTACGTGATGAGAGCAAATCTTACGGGTGGGGCGGAATCCGCCATATTGCTGACATCATCGGCGCCAACAACTATTTCTTTTGACCCTGCCCGAGTCTTTCAAAACAATTCATTGATTGACTCTGACCCTATTGACCACGATGTATAAAAACTTTTTTTAAAAGGCCATTTAAACGCTAAATCAACTGCAAGCATAATCTTTTATATCACTGAGGTATATGGATACGATATGTTGAGAAAAATCTGTACAACTATCGAAATATACGACTACTTGGAACTATTTCGGCGAATCACTCTGCCACCGGCGCGACCTTGTCACAATTGCGGCGCGCTCTTTTGCATATCGCATATAAGTGGCTAATACAATCTCCCTTACCGTATGAAAGCCTGGATGGTTCAGTGCTGAGAGTGTTGGACTGTGGACCGGCTGGTCACGGGTTCGACTCCCGATGAATAAGTTCTCTCTTTTTTTTTCTTCTTCCTAATCTTTTATCTGATCATGTCAACATTTTCATTATTATCAGTATCATATCCCGCACCCAAACTTTTTAAACTGCAGCGCACATGCTGATTCCGGGCGTTCGAGTACTACCGAGGATGGTTGGAATCGGCAGCTAGTATTTTCGAGGCTACATTGCGGCAAAGAAGTATTAGTGTCGGACGGTGACTTTTCCAATCAGAATTAGTCAAAGGGTATCCTGAGCTGCGGCCTTTTTATACTCCTTCGTCACATCGAGAGGCGGAGGATATTGAAAACCACTGGTGCCTGGATGGTTAAAGGGGTACGGCACATATCGTCGGTGATGATGGAGAGAGCGGTAGCCGGTACATATTCAGCACGGTTAACAAGCAGTTCAATGTGCTCATTACGTGATGAGAGCAAATCTTACGGGTGGGGCGGAATCCGCCATATTGCTGACATCATCGGCGCCAACAACTATTTCTTTTGACCCTGCCCGAGTCTTTCAAAACAATTCATTGATTGACTCTGACCCTGCTGACCACGATGTATAAAAACTTTTTAAAAAAGGCCATTTAAACGCTAAATCAACTGCAAGCATAATCTTTTATATCACTGAGGTATATGGATACGATATGTTGAGAAAAATCTGTACAACTATCGAAATATACGACTACTTGGAACTATTTCGGCGAATCACTCTGCCACCAGCGCGACCTTTTCACAATTGCGGCGCGCTCTTTTGCATATCGCATATAAGTGGCTAATACAATTTCCCTTTCCGTATGAAAGCCTGGATGGTTCAGTGCTGAGAGTGTTTGACTGTGGACCGGCTGGTCACGGGTTCGACTCCCGATGAATCTGCCGCAGTTCTCTCTTTTTTTTTTCTTCTTCCTAATCTTTTATCTGATCATCCATGTACGGATGTCAACATTTTCATTATTATCAGTATCATATCCCGCACCCAAACTTTTTAAACTGCAGCGCACATGCTGATTCCGGGCGTTCGAGTACTACCGAGGATGGTTGGAATCGGCAGCTAGTATTTTCGAGGCTACATTGCGGCAAAGAGGTATTAGTGTCGGACCGTGACTTTTCCAATCAGAATTAGTCAAAAAGTATCCTGAACTTCGGGCTTTTTATACTCCTTTGTCATATCGAGGGGCGGAGGATATTGAAAACCACTGGTGCCTGGATGGTTAAAGGGGTACGGCACATATCGTCGGTGATGATGGAGAGAGCGGTAGCTGGTACATATTCAGCACGGTTAACAAGCAGTTCAATGTGCTCGTTACGTGATGAGAGCAAATCTTACGGGTGAGGCGGAATACGCCATATTGCTGACATCATCGGCGCCAACAACTATTTCTTTTGACCCTGCCCGAGTTTTTCAAAACAATTCATTGATTGACTCTGACCCTGCTGACCACGATGTATAAAAACTTTTTAAAAAAGGCCATTTAAACGCTAAATCAACTGCAAGCATAATCTTTTATATCACTGAGGTATATGGATACGATATGTTGAGAAAAATCTGTACAACTATCGAAATATACGACTACTTGGAACTATTTCGGCGAATCACTCTGCCACCGGCGCGACCTTGTCACAATTGCGGCGCGCTCCTTTGCATATCGCATATAAGTGGCCAATAAAATCTCCCTCACCGCATGAAAGTCTTGACGGTTCAGTGCTGAGAGTGTTGGACTGTGGACCGGCTGGTCACGGGTTCGACTCCCGATGAATCTGCCGCAGTTCTCTCTTTTTTTTTTCTTCTTCCTACTCTTTTATCTGATCATCCATGTACAGATGTCAACATTTTCATTATTATCAGTATCATATCCCGCACCCAAACTTTTCAAACTGCAGCACATACTGATTCCGGGCGTTCGAGTACTACCGAGGATGGTTGGAATCGGCAGCTAGTATTTTCGAGGCTACATTGCGGCAAAGAGGTATTAGTGTCGGACGGTGACTTTTCCAATCAGAATTAGTCAAAGGGTATCCTGAGCTTCGGGTATTTTATACTCCTTCGTCATATCGAGAGGCGGAGGATATCGAAAACCACTGGTGCCTGGATGGTTAAAGAGTACGGCACATATCGTCGGTGATGATGGAGAAAGCGGTAGCCGGTACATATTCAGCACGGTTAACAAGCAGTTCAATGTGCTCATTACGTGATGAGAGGAAATCTTACGGGTGGGGCGGAATCCGCCATATTGCTGACATCATCGGCGCCAACAACTATTTCTTTTGACCCTGCCCGAGTCTTTCAAAACAATTCATTGATTGACTCTGACCCTGCTGACCACGATGCATAAAAACTTTTTTTAAAAGGCCATTTAAACGCTAAATCAACTGCAAGCATAATCTTTTATATCACTGAGGTATATGGATACGATATGTTGAGAAAAATCTGTACAACTATCGAAATATACGACTACTTGGAACTATTTCGGCGAATCACTCTGCCACCGGCGCGACCTTGTCACAATTGCGGCGCGCTCTTTTGCATATCGCATATAAGTGGCTAATGCAATCTCCCTTACCGTATGAAAGCCTGGATGGTTCAGTGCTGAGAGTGTTTGACTGTGGACCGGCTGGTCACGGGTTCGACTCCCGATGAATCTGCCGCAGTTCTCTCTTTTTTTTTTCTTCTTCCTAATCTTTTATCTGATCATCCATGTACGGATGTCAACATTTTCATTATTATCAGTATCATATCCCGCACCCAAACTTTTTAAACTGCAGCACATACTGATTCCGGGCGTTCGAGTACTACCGAGGATGGTTGGAATCGGCAGCTAGTATTTTCGAGGCTACATTGCGGCAAAGAGGTATTAGTGTCGGACCGCGACTTTCCCAATCAGAATCAGTCAAAAAGTATCCTGAACTTCGGGCTTTTTATACTCCTTTGTCATATCGAGAGGCGGAGGATATTGAAAACCACTGGTGCCTGGATGGTCAAAGAGTACGGCACATATCGTCGGTGATGATGGAGAGAGTGGTAGCCGGTACATATTCAGCACGGTTAACAAGCAGTTCAATGTGCTCATGACGTGACGAGAGCAAATCTTACGGGTGGGGCGGAATACGCCATATTGCTGACATCATCGGCGCCAACAACTATTTCTTTTGACCCTGCCCGAGTCTTTCAAAACAATTCATTGATTGACTCTGACCCTGCTGACCACGATGTATAAAAACTTTTTAAAAAGGCCATTTAAACGCTAAATCAACTGCAAGCATAAACTTTTATATCACTGAGGTATATGGATACGATATGTTGAGAAAAATCTGTTCAACTATCGAAATATACGACTACTTGGAACTATTTCGGCGAATCACTCTGCCACCGGCGCGACCTTGTCACAATTGCGGCGCGCTCCTTTGCATATCGCATATAAGTGGCCAATAAAATCTCCCTCACGGCATGAAAGTCTTGACGGTTCAGTGCTGAGAGTGTTGGACTGTGGACCGGCTGGTCACGGGTACGACTCCCGATGAATCTGCCGCAGTTCTCTCTTTTTTTTTCTTCTTCCTAATCTTTTATCTGATCATCCATGTACAGATGTCAACATTTTCATTATTATCAGTATCATATCCCGCACCAAACTTTTCAAACTGCAGCGCATACTGATTCCGGGCGTTCGAGTACTACCGAGGATGGTTGGAATCGGCAGCTAGTATTTTCGAGGCTACATTGCGGCAAAGAAGTATTAGTGTCGGACGGTGACTTTTCCAATCAGAATTAGTCAAAGGGTATCCTGAGCTTCGGGCTTTTTATACTCCTTCGTCTCATCGAGAGGCGGAGGATATTGAAAACCACTGGTGCCTGGATGGTCAAAGGGGTACGGCACATATCGTCGGTGATGATGGAGAGAGCGGTAGCCGGTACATATTCAGCACGGTTAACAAGCAGTTCAATGTGCTCATTACGTGATGGGAGCAAATCTTACGGGTGGGGCGGAATCCGCCATATTGCTGACATCATCGGCGCCAACAATTATTTCTTTTGACCCTGCCCGAGTCTTTCAAAACAATTCATTGATTGACTCTGACCCTGCTGACCACGATGTATAAAAACTTTTTAAAAAGGCCATTTAAACGCTAAATCAACTGCAAGCATAATCTTTTATATCACTGAGGTATATGGATACGATATGTTGAGAAAAATATGTACAACTATCGAAATATACGACTACTTGGAACTATTTCGGCGAATCACTCTGCCACCGGCGCGACCTTGTCACAATTGCGGCGCGCTCCTTTGCATATCGCATATAAGTGCCCAATAAAATCTCCCTCACCGCATGAAAGTCTTGACGGTTCAGTGCTGAGAGTGTTGGACTGTGGACCGGCTGGTCACGGGTTCGACTCCCGATGAATCTGCCGCAGTTCTCTCTTTTTTTTTTCTTCTTCCTAATCTTTTATCTGATCATCCATGTACGGATGTCAACATTTTCATTATTATCAGTATCATATCCCGCACCCAAACTTTTTAAACTGCAGCACATACTGATTCCGGGCGTTCGAGTACTACCGAGGATGGTTGGAATCGGCAGCTAGTATTTTCGAGGCTACATTGCGGCAAAGAGGTATTAGTGTCGGACCGCGACTTTCCCAATCAGAATCAGTCAAAAAGTATCCTGAACTTCGGGCTTTTTATACTCCTTTGTCATATCGAGAGGCGGAGGATATTGAAAACCACTGGTGCCTGGATGGTCAAAGAGTACGGCACATATCGTCGGTGATGATGGAGAGAGTGGTAGCCGGTACATATTCAGCACGGTTAACAAGCAGTTCAATGTGCTCATGACGTGACGAGAGCAAATCTTACGGGTGGGGCGGAATACGCCATATTGCTGACATCATCGGCGCCAACAACTATTTCTTTTGACCCTGCCCGAGTCTTTCAAAACAATTCATTGATTGACTCTGACCCTGCTGACCACGATGTATAAAAACTTTTTAAAAAGGCCATTTAAACGCTAAATCAACTGCAAGCATAAACTTTTATATCACTGAGGTATATGGATACGATATGTTGAGAAAAATCTGTTCAACTATCGAAATATACGACTACTTGGAACTATTTCGGCGAATCACTCTGCCACCGGCGCGACCTTGTCACAATTGCGGCGCGCTCCTTTGCATATCGCATATAAGTGGCCAATAAAATCTCCCTCACGGCATGAAAGTCTTGACGGTTCAGTGCTGAGAGTGTTGGACTGTGGACCGGCTGGTCACGGGTACGACTCCCGATGAATCTGCCGCAGTTCTCTCTTTTTTTTTCTTCTTCCTAATCTTTTATCTGATCATCCATGTACAGATGTCAACATTTTCATTATTATCAGTATCATATCCCGCACCAAACTTTTCAAACTGCAGCGCATACTGATTCCGGGCGTTCGAGTACTACCGAGGATGGTTGGAATCGGCAGCTAGTATTTTCGAGGCTACATTGCGGCAAAGAAGTATTAGTGTCGGACGGTGACTTTTCCAATCAGAATTAGTCAAAGGGTATCCTGAGCTTCGGGCTTTTTATACTCCTTCGTCTCATCGAGAGGCGGAGGATATTGAAAACCACTGGTGCCTGGATGGTCAAAGGGGTACGGCACATATCGTCGGTGATGATGGAGAGAGCGGTAGCCGGTACATATTCAGCACGGTTAACAAGCAGTTCAATGTGCTCATTACGTGATGGGAGCAAATCTTACGGGTGGGGCGGAATCCGCCATATTGCTGACATCATCGGCGCCAACAATTATTTCTTTTGACCCTGCCCGAGTCTTTCAAAACAATTCATTGATTGACTCTGACCCTGCTGACCACGATGTATAAAAACTTTTTAAAAAGGCCATTTAAACGCTAAATCAACTGCAAGCATAATCTTTTATATCACTGAGGTATATGGATACGATATGTTGAGAAAAATATGTACAACTATCGAAATATACGACTACTTGGAACTATTTCGGCGAATCACTCTGCCACCGGCGCGACCTTGTCACAATTGCGGCGCGCTCCTTTGCATATCGCATATAAGTGCCCAATAAAATCTCCCTCACCGCATGAAAGTCTTGACGGTTCAGTGCTGAGAGTGTTGGACTGTGGACCGGCTGGTCACGGGTTCGACTCCCGATGAATCTGCCGCAGTTCTCTCTTTTTTTTTTCTTCTTCCTAATCTTTTATCTGATCATCCATGTACGGATGTCAACATTTTCATTATTATCAGTATCATATCCCGCACCCAAACTTTTCAAACTGCAGCACATACTGATTCCGGGCGTTCGAGTACTACCGAGGATGGTTGGAATCGGCAGCTAGTATTTTCGAGGCTACATTGCGGCAAAGAGGTATTAGTGTCGGACCGTGACTTTTCCAATCAGAATTAGTCAAAAAGTATCCTGAACTTCGGGCTTTTTATACTCCTTTGTCATATCGAGAGGCGGAGGATATTGTAAACCACTGGTGCCTGGATGGTCAAAGAGTACGGCACATATCGTCGGTGATGATGGAGAAAGCGGTAGCCGGTACATATTCAGCACGGTTAACAAGCAGTTCAATGTGCTCATTACGTGATGAGAGCAAATCTTACGGGTGGGGCGGAATACGCCATATTGCTGACATCATCGGCGCCAACAACTATTTATTTTGACCCTGTCCGAGTTTTTCAAAACGATTCATTGATTGACTCTGACCCTGCTGACCACGATGTATGAAAACTTTTTAAAAAAGGCCATTTAAACGCTAAATCAACTGCAAGCATAATCTTTTATATCACTGAGGTATATGGATACGATATGTTGAGAAAAATCTGTACAACTATCGAAATATACGACTACTTGGAACTATTTCGGCGAATCACTCTGCCACCGGCGCGACCTTGTCACAATTGCGGCGCGCTCCTTTGCATATCGCATATAAGTGGCCAATAAAATCTCCCTCACCGCATGAAAGTCTTGACGGTTCAGTGCTGAGAGTGTTGGACTGTGGACCGGCTGGTCACGGGTTCGACTCCCGATGAATCTGCCGCAGTTCTCTCTTTTTTTTTCTTTTTCCTAATCTTTTATCTGATCATCCATGTACAGATGTCAACATTTTCATTATTATCAGTATCATATCCCGCACCAAACTTTTCAAACTGCAGCGCATACTGATTCCGGGCGTTCGAGTACTACCGAGGATGGTTGGAATCGGCAGCTAGTATTTTCGAGGCTACATTGCGGCAAAGAAGTATTAGTGTCGGACGGTGACTTTTCCAATCAGAATTAGTCAAAGGGTATCCTGAGCTTCGGGCTTTTTATACTCCTTCGTCTCATCGAGAGGCGGAGGATATTGAAAACCACTGGTGCCTGGATGGTTAAAGGGGTACGGCACATATCGTCGGTGATGATGGAGAGAGCGGTAGCCGGTACATATTCAGCACGGTTAACAAGCAGTTCAATGTGCTCATGACGTGATGGGAGCAAATCTTACGGGTGGGGCGGAATCCGCCATATTGCTGACATCATCGGCGCCAACAATTATTTCTTTTGACCCTGCCCGAGTCTTTCAAAACAATTCATTGATTGACTCTGACCCTGCTGACCACGATGTATAAAAACTTTTTTAAAAGGCCATTTAAACGCTAAATCAACTGCAAGCATAATCTTTTATATCACTGAGGTATATGGATACGATATGTTGAGAAAAATATTTACAACTATCGAAATATACGACTACTTGGAACTATTTCGGCGAATCACTCTGCCACCGGCGCGACCTTGTCACAATTGCGGCGCGCTCTTTTGCATATCGCATATAAGTGGCTAATACAATCTCTCTTACCGTATGATAGCCTGGATGGTTCAGTGCTGAGAGTGTTGGACTGTGGACCGGCTGGTCACGGGTTCGACTCCCGATGAATCTGCCGCAGTTCTCTCTTTTTTTTTCTTCTTCCTAATCTTTTATCTGATCATCCATGTACGGATGTCAACATTTTCATTATTATCAGTATCATATCCCGCACCCAAACTTTTCAAACTGCAGCACATACTGATTCCGGGCGTTCGAGTACTACCGAGGATGGTTGGAATCGGCAGCTAGTATTTTCGAGGCTACATTGCGGCAAAGAGGTATTAGTGTCGGACCGTGACTTTTCCAATCAGAATTAGTCAAAAAGTATCCTGAACTTCGGGCTTTTTATACTCCTTTGTCATATTGAGAGGCGGAGGATATTGTAAACCACTGGTGCCTGGATGGTCAAAGAGTACGGCACATATCGTCGGTGATGATGGAGAGAGCGGTAGCCGGTACATATTCAGCACGGTTAACAAGCAGTTCAATGTGCTCATTACGTGATGAGAGCAAATCTTACGGGTGGGGCGGAATACGCCATATTGTTGACATCATCGGCGCCAACAACTATTTATTTTGACCCTGTCCGAGTTTTTCAAAACGATTCATTGATTGACTCTGACCCTGCTGACCACGATGTATGAAAACTTTTTAAAAAGGCCATTTAAACGCTAAATCAACTGCAAGCATAATCTTTTATATCACTGAGGTATATGGATACGATATGTTGAGAAAAATCTGTACAACTATCGAAATATACGACTACTTGGAACTATTTCGGCGAATCACTCTGCCACCGGCGCGACCTTGTCACAATTGCGGCGCGCTCCTTTGCATATCGCATATAAGTTGCCAATAAAATCTCCCTCACCGCATGAAAGTCTTGACGGTTCAGTGCTGAGAGTGTTGGACTGTGGACCGGCTGGTCACGGGTTCGACTCCCGATGAATCTGCCGCAGTTCTCTCTTTTTTTTTCTTCTTCCTAATCTTTTATCTGATCATCCATGTACGGATGTCAACATTTTCATTATTATCAGTATCATATCCCGCACCCAAACTTTTCAAACTGCAGCACATACTGATTCCGGGCGTTCGAGTACTACCGAGGATGGTTGGAATCGGCAGCTAGTATTTTCGAGGCTACATTGCGGCAAAGAGGTATTAGTGTCGGACCGTGACTTTTCCAATCAGAATTAGTCAAAAAGTATCCTGAACTTCGGGCTTTTTATACTCCTTTGTCATATCGAGAGGCGGAGGATATTGTAAACCACTGGTGCCTGGATGGTCAAAGAGTACGGCACATATCGTCGGTGATGATGGAGAGAGCGGTAGCCGGTACATATTCAGCACGGTTAACAAGCAGTTCAATGTGCTCATTACGTGATGAGAGCAAATCTTACGGGTGGGGCGGAATACGCCATATTGCTGACATCATCGGCGCCAATAACTATTTATTTTGACCCTGTCCGAGTTTTTCAAAACGATTCATTGATTGACTCTGACCCTGCTGACCACGATGTATGAAAACTTTTTTAAAAAGGCCATTTAAACGCTAAATCAACTGCAAGCATAATCTTTTATATCACTGAGGTATATGGATACGATATGTTGAGAAAAATCTGTACAACTATCGAAATATACGACTACTTGGAACTATTTCGGCGAATCACTCTGCCACCGGCGCGACCTTGTCACAATTGCGGCGCGCTCCTTTGCATATCGCATATAAGTGGCCAATAAAATCTCCCTCACCGCATGAAAGTCTTGACGGTTCAGTGCTGAGAGTGTTGGACTGTGGACCGGCTGGTCACGGGTTCGACTCCCGATGAATCTGCCGCAGTTCTCTCTTTTTTTTTCTTCTTCCTAATCTTTTATCTGATCATCCATGTACGGATGTCAACATTTTCATTATTATCAGTATCATATCCCGCACCCAAACTTTTCAAACTGCAGCACATACTGATTCCGGGCGTTCGAGTACTACCGAGTATGGTTGGAATCGGCAGCTAGTATTTTCGAGGCTACATTGCGGCAAAGAGGTATTAGTGTCGGACCGTGACTTTTCCAATCAGAATTAGTCAAAAAGTATCCTGAACTTCGGGCTTTTTATACTCCTTTGTCATATCGAGAGGCGGAGGATATTGTAAACCACTGGTGCCTGGATGGTCAAAGAGTACGGCACATATCGTCGGTGATGATGGAGAGAGCGGTAGCCGGTACATATTCAGCACGGTTAACAAGCAGTTCAATGTGCTCATTACGTGATGAGAGCAAATCTTACGGGTGGGGCGGAATACGCCATATTGCTGACATCATCGGCGCCAACAACTATTTATTTTGACCCTGTCCGAGTTTTTCAAAACGATTCATTGATTGACTCTGACCCTGCTGACCACGATGTATGAAAACTTTTTAAAAAAGGCCATTTAAACGCTAAATCAACTGCAAGCATAATCTTTTATATCACTGAGGTATATGGATACGATATGTTGAGAAAAATCTGTACAACTATCGAAATATACGACTACTTGGAACTATTTCGGCGAATCACTCTGCCACCGGCGCGACCTTGTCACAATTGCGGCGCGCTCCTTTGCATATCGCATATAAGTGGCCAATAAAATCTCCCTCACCGCATGAAAGTCTTGACGGTTCAGTGCTGAGAGTGTTGGACTGTGGACCGGCTGGTCACGGGTTCGACTCCCGATGAATCTGCCGCAGTTCTCTCTTTTTTTTTCTTTTTCCTAATCTTTTATCTGATCATCCATGTACAGATGTCAACATTTTCATAATTATCAGTATCATATCCCGCACCAAACTTTTCAAACTGCAGCGCATACTGATTCCGGGCGTTCGAGTACTACCGAGGATGGTTGGAATCGGCAGCTAGTATTTTCGAGGCTACATTGCGGCAAAGAAGTATTAGTGTCGGACGGTGACTTTTCCAATCAGAATTAGTCAAAGGGTATCCTGAGCTTCGGGCTTTTTATACTCCTTCGTCTCATCGAGAGGCGGAGGATATTGAAAACCACTGGTGCCTGGATGGTTAAAGGGGTACGGCACATATCGTCGGTGATGATGGAGAGAGCGGTAGCCGGTACATATTCAGCACGGTTAACAAGCAGTTCAATGTGCTCATTACGTGATGGGAGCAAATCTTACGGGTGGGGCGGAATCCGCCATATTGCTGACATCATCGGCGCCAACAATTATTTCTTTTGACCCTGCCCGAGTCTTTCAAAACAATTCATTGATTGACTCTGACCCTGCTGACCACGATGTATAAAAACTTTTTTAAAAGGCCATTTAAACGCTAAATCAACTGCAAGCATAATCTTTTATATCACTGAGGTATATGGATACGATATGTTGAGAAAAATATGTACAACTATCGAAATATACGACTACTTGGAACTATTTCGGCGAATCACTCTGCCACCGGCGCGACCTTGTCACAATAGCGGCGCGCTCTTTTGCATATCGCATATAAGTGGCCAATAAAATCTCCCTCACCGCATGAAAGTCTTGACGGTTCAGTGCTGAGAGTGTTGGACTGTGGACCGGCTGGTCACGGGTTCGACTCCCGATGAATCTGCCGCAGTTCTCTCTTTTTTTTTCTTCTTCCTAATCTTTTATCTGATCATCCATGTACGGATGTCAACATTTTCATTATTATCAGTATCATATCCCGCACCCAAACTTTTCAAACTGCAGCACATACTGATTCCGGGCGTTCGAGTACTACCGAGTATGGTTGGAATCGGCAGCTAGTATTTTCGAGGCTACATTGCGGCAAAGAGGTATTAGTGTCGGACCGTGACTTTTCCAATCAGAATTAGTCAAAAAGTATCCTGAACTTCGGGCTTTTTATACTCCTTTGTCATATCGAGAGGCGGAGGATATTGTAAACCACTGGTGCCTGGATGGTCAAAGAGTACGGCACATATCGTCGGTGATGATGGAGAGAGCGGTAGCCGGTACATATTCAGCACGGTTAACAAGCAGTTCAATGTGCTCATTACGTGATGAGAGCAAATCTTACGGGTGGGGCGGAATACGCCATATTGCTGACATCATCGGCGCCAACAACTATTTATTTTGACCCTGTCCGAGTTTTTCAAAACGATTCATTGATTGACTCTGACCCTGCTGACCACGATGTATGAAAACTTTTTAAAAAAGGCCATTTAAACGCTAAATCAACTGCAAGCATAATCTTTTATATCACTGAGGTATATGGATACGATATGTTGAGAAAAATCTGTACAACTATCGAAATATACGACTACTTGGAACTATTTCGGCGAATCACTCTGCCACCGGCGCGACCTTGTCACAATTGCGGCGCGCTCCTTTGCATATCGCATATAAGTGGCCAATAAAATCTCCCTCACCGCATGAAAGTCTTGACGGTTCAGTGCTGAGAGTGTTGGACTGTGGACCGGCTGGTCACGGGTTCGACTCCCGATGAATCTGCCGCAGTTCTCTCTTTTTTTTTCTTTTTCCTAATCTTTTATCTGATCATCCATGTACAGATGTCAACATTTTCATAATTATCAGTATCATATCCCGCACCAAACTTTTCAAACTGCAGCGCATACTGATTCCGGGCGTTCGAGTACTACCGAGGATGGTTGGAATCGGCAGCTAGTATTTTCGAGGCTACATTGCGGCAAAGAAGTATTAGTGTCGGACGGTGACTTTTCCAATCAGAATTAGTCAAAGGGTATCCTGAGCTTCGGGCTTTTTATACTCCTTCGTCTCATCGAGAGGCGGAGGATATTGAAAACCACTGGTGCCTGGATGGTTAAAGGGGTACGGCACATATCGTCGGTGATGATGGAGAGAGCGGTAGCCGGTACATATTCAGCACGGTTAACAAGCAGTTCAATGTGCTCATTACGTGATGGGAGCAAATCTTACGGGTGGGGCGGAATCCGCCATATTGCTGACATCATCGGCGCCAACAATTATTTCTTTTGACCCTGCCCGAGTCTTTCAAAACAATTCATTGATTGACTCTGACCCTGCTGACCACGATGTATAAAAACTTTTTTAAAAGGCCATTTAAACGCTAAATCAACTGCAAGCATAATCTTTTATATCACTGAGGTATATGGATACGATATGTTGAGAAAAATATGTACAACTATCGAAATATACGACTACTTGGAACTATTTCGGCGAATCACTCTGCCACCGGCGCGACCTTGTCACAATAGCGGCGCGCTCTTTTGCATATCGCATATAAGTGGCCAATAAAATCTCCCTCACCGCATGAAAGTCTTGACGGTTCAGTGCTGAGAGTGTTGGACTGTGGACCGGCTGGTCACGGGTTCGACTCCCGATGAATCTGCCGCAGTTCTCTCTTTTTTTTTCTTCTTCCTAATCTTTTATCTGATCATCCATGTACGGATGTCAACATTTTCATTATTATCAGTATCATATCCCGCACCCAAACTTTTCAAACTGCAGCACATACTGATTCCGGGCGTTCGAGTACTACCGAGTATGGTTGGAATCGGCAGCTAGTATTTTCGAGGCTACATTGCGGCAAAGAGGTATTAGTGTCGGACCGTGACTTTTCCAATCAGAATTAGTCAAAAAGTATCCTGAACTTCGGGCTTTTTATACTCCTTTGTCATATCGAGAGGCGGAGGATATTGTAAACCACTGGTGCCTGGATGGTCAAAGAGTACGGCACATATCGTCGGTGATGATGGAGAGAGCGGTAGCCGGTACATATTCAGCACGGTTAACAAGCAGTTCAATGTGCTCATTACGTGATGAGAGCAAATCTTACGGGTGGGGCGGAATACGCCATATTGCTGACATCATCGGCGCCAACAACTATTTATTTTGACCCTGTCCGAGTTTTTCAAAACGATTCATTGATTGACTCTGACCCTGCTGACCACGATGTATGAAAACTTTTTAAAAAAGGCCATTTAAACGCTAAATCAACTGCAAGCATAATCTTTTATATCACTGAGGTATATGGATACGATATGTTGAGAAAAATCTGTACAACTATCGAAATATACGACTACTTGGAACTATTTCGGCGAATCACTCTGCCACCGGCGCGACCTTGTCACAATTGCGGCGCGCTCCTTTGCATATCGCATATAAGTGGCCAATAAAATCTCCCTCACCGCATGAAAGTCTTGACGGTTCAGTGCTGAGAGTGTTGGACTGTGGACCGGCTGGTCACGGGTTCGACTCCCGATGAATCTGCCGCAGTTCTCTCTTTTTTTTTCTTTTTCCTAATCTTTTATCTGATCATCCATGTACAGATGTCAACATTTTCATAATTATCAGTATCATATCCCGCACCAAACTTTTCAAACTGCAGCGCATACTGATTCCGGGCGTTCGAGTACTACCGAGTATGGTTGGAATTGGCAGCTAGTATTTTCGAGGCTACATTGCGGCAAAGAAGTATTAGTGTCGGACGGTGACTTTTCCAATCAGAATTAGTCAAAGGGTATCCTGAGCTTCGGGCTTTTTATACTCCTTCGTCTCATCGAGAGGCGGAGGATATTGAAAACCACTGGTGCCTGGATGGTTAAAGGGGTACGGCACATATCGTCGGTGATGATGGAGAGAGCGGTAGCCGGTACATATTCAGCACGGTTAACAAGCAGTTCAATGTGCTCATTACGTGATGGGAGCAAATCTTACGGGTGGGGCGGAATCCGCCATATTGCTGACATCATCGGCGCCAACAATTATTTCTTTTGACCCTGCCCGAGTCTTTCAAAACAATTCATTGATTGACTCTGACCCTGCTGACCACGATGTATAAAAACTTTTTTAAAAGGCCATTTAAACGCTAAATCAACTGCAAGCATAATCTTTTATATCACTGAGGTATATGGATACGATATGTTGAGAAAAATATGTACAACTATCGAAATATACGACTACTTGGAACTATTTCGGCGAATCACTCTGCCACCGGCGCGACCTTGTCACAATTGCGGCGCGCTCTTTTGCATATCGCATATAAGTGGCTAATACAATCTCTCTTACCGTATGAAAGCCTGGATGGTTCAGTGCTGAGAGTGTTGGACTGTGGACCGGCTGGTCACGGGTTCGACTCCCGATGAATCTGCCGCAGTTCTCTCTTTTTTTTTCTTCTTCCTAATCTTTTATCTGATCATCCATGTACGGATGTCAACATTTTCATTATTATCAGTATCATATCCCGCACCCAAACTTTTCAAACTGCAGCACATACTGATTCCGGGCGTTCGAGTACTACCGAGGATGGTTGGAATCGGCAGCTAGTATTTTCGAGGCTACATTGCGGCAAAGAGGTATTAGTGTCGGACCGTGACTTTTCCAATCAGAATTAGTCAAAAAGTATCCTGAACTTCGGGCTTTTTATACTCCTTTGTCATATCGAGAGGCGGAGGATATTGTAAACTACTGGTGCCTGGATGGTCAAAGAGTACGGCACATATCGTCGGTGATGATGGAGAGAGCGGTAGCCGGTACATATTCAGCACGGTTAACAAGCAGTTCAATGTGCTCATTACGTGATGAGAGCAAATCTTACGGGTGGGGCGGAATACGCCATATTGCTGACATCATCGGCGCCAACAACTATTTATTTTGACCCTGTCCGAGTTTTTCAAAACGATTCATTGATTGACTCTGACCCTGCTGACCACGATGTATGAAAACTTTTTTAAAAGGCCATTTAAACGCTAAATCAACTGCAAGCATAATCTTTTATATCACTGAGGTATATGGATACGATATGTTGAGAAAAATCTGTACAACTATCGAAATATACGACTACTTGGAACTATTTCGGCGAATCACTCTGCCACCGGCGCGACCTTGTCACAATTGCGGCGCGCTCCTTTGCATATCGCATATAAGTGGCCAATAAAATCTCCCTCACCGCATGAAAGTCTTGACGGTTCAGTGCTGAGAGTGTTGGACTGTGGACCGGCTGGTCACGGGTTCGACTCCCGATGAATCTGCCGCAGTTCTCTCTTTTTTTTTCTTCTTCCTAATCTTTTATCTGATCATCCATGTACGGATGTCAACATTTTCATTATTATCAGTATCATATCCCGCACCCAAACTTTTCAAACTGCAGCACATACTGATTCCGGGCGTTCGAGTACTACCGAGGATGGTTGGAATCGGCAGCTAGTATTTTCGAGGCTACATTGCGGCAAAGAGGTATTAGTGTCGGACCGTGACTTTTCCAATCAGAATTAGTCAAAAAGTATCCTGAACTTCGGGCTTTTTATACTCCTTTGTCATATCGAGAGGCGGAGGATATTGTAAACCACTGGTGCCTGGATGGTCAAAGAGTACGGCACATATCGTCGGTGATGATGGAGAGAGCGGTAGCCGGTACATATTCAGCACGGTTAACAAGCAGTTCAATGTGCTCATTACGTGATGAGAGCAAATCTTACGGGTGGGGCGGAATACGCCATATAGCTGACATCATCGGCGCCAACAACTATTTATTTTGACCCTGTCCGAGTTTTTCAAAACGATTCATTGATTGACTCTGACCCTGCTGACCACGATGTATGAAAACTTTTTAAAAAAGGCCATTTAAACGCTAAATCAACTGCAAGCATAATCTTTTATATCACTGAGGTATATGGATACGATATGTTGAGAAAAATCTGTACAACTATCGAAATATACGACTACTTGGAACTATTTCGGCGAATCACTCTGCCACCGGCGCGACCTTGTCACAATTGCGGCGCGCTCCTTTGCATATCGCATATAAGTGGCCAATAAAATCTCCCTCACCGCATGAAAGTCTTGACGGTTCAGTGCTGAGAGTGTTGGACTGTGGACCGGCTGGTCACGGGTTCGACTCCCGATGAATCTGCCGCAGTTCTCTCTTTTTTTTTCTTTTTCCTAATCTTTTATCAGATCATCCATGTACAGATGTCAACATTTTCATAATTATCAGTATCATATCCCGCACCAAACTTTTCAAACTGCAGCGCATACTGATTCCGGGCGTTCGAGTACTTCCGAGGATGGTTGGAATCGGCAGCTAGTATTTTCGAGGCTACATTGCGGCAAAGAAGTATTAGTGTCGGACGGTGACTTTTCCAATCAGAATTAGTCAAAGGGTATCCTGAGCTTCGGGCTTTTTATACTCCTTCGTCTCATCGAGAGGCGGAGGATATTGAAAACCACTGGTGCCTGGATGGTTAAAGGGGTACGGCACATATCGTCGGTGATGATGGAGAGAGCGGTAGCCGGTACATATTCAGCACGGTTAACAAGCAGTTCAATGTGCTCATTACGTGATGGGAGCAAATCTTACGGGTGGGGCGGAATCCGCCATATTGCTGACATCATCGGCGCCAACAATTATTTCTTTTGACCCTGCCCGAGTCTTTCAAAACAATTCATTGATTGACTCTGACCCTGCTGACCACGATGTATAAAAACTTTTTTAAAAGGCCATTTAAACGCTAAATCAACTGCAAGCATAATCTTTTATATCACTGAGGTATATGGATACGATATGTTGAGAAAAATATGTACAACTATCGAAATATACGACTACTTGGAACTATTTCGGCGAATCACTCTGCCACCGGCGCGACCTTGTCACAATTGCGGCGCGCTCTTTTGCATATCGCATATAAGTGGCCAATAAAATCTCCCTCACCGCATGAAAGTCTTGACGGTTCAGTGCTGAGAGTGTTTGACTGTGGACCGGCTGGTCACGGGTTCGACTCCCGATGAATCTGCCGCAGTTCTCTCTTTTTTTTTCTTCTTCCTAATCTTTTATCTGATCATCCATGTACGAATGTCAACAATTTCATTATTATCAGTATCATATCCCGCACCCAAACTTTTCAAACTGCAGCACATACTGATTCCGGGCGTTCGAGTACTACCGAGGATGGTTGGAATCGGCAGCTAGTATTTTCGAGGCTACATTGCGGCAAAGAGGTATTAGTGTCGGACCGCGACTTTCCCAATCAGAATCAGTCAAAAAGTATCCTGAACTTCGGGCTTTTTATACTCCTTTGTCATATCGAGAGGCGGAGGATATTGAAAACCACTGGTGCCTGGATGGTCAAAGAGTACGGCACATATCGTCGGTGATGATGGAGAGAGCGGTAGCCGGTACATATTCAGCACGGTTAACAAGCAGTTCAATGTGCTCATGACGTGACGAGAGCAAATCTAACGGGTGGGGCGGAATCCGCCATATTGCTGACATCATCGGCGCCAACAATTATTTCTTTTGACCCTGCCCGAGTCTTTCAAAACAATTCATTGATTGACTCTGACCCTGCTGACCACGATGTATAAAAACTTTTTAAAAAGGCCATTTAAACGCTAAATCAACTGCAAGCATAATCTTTTATATCACTGAGGTATATGGATACGATATGTTGAGAAAAATCTGTACAACTATCAAAATATTCGACTACTTGGAACTATTTCGGCGAATCACTGCCACCGGCGCGACCTTGTCACAATTGCGGCGCGCTCCTTTGCATATCGCATATAAGTGGCTAATAAAATCTCCCTTACCGCATGAAAGTCTTGACGGTTCAGAGCTGAGAGTGTTTGACTGTGGACCGGCTGGTCACGGGTTCGACTCCCGATGAATCTGCCGCAGTTCTCTTTTTTTTTCTTCTTCCTAATCTTTTATCTGATCATCCATGTACAGATGTCAACATTTTCATTATTATCAGTATCATATTCCGCACCCAAACTTTTCAAACTGGCACATACTGATTCCGGGCGTTCGAGTACTACCGAGGATGGTTCGGGGGATATTGAAAACCACTGGTGCCTGGATGGTTAAAGGGGTACGGCACATATCGTCGTTGATGATGGAGAGAGCGGTAGCCGGTACATATTCAGCACGGTTAACAAGCAGTTCAATGTGCTCATGACGTGACCAGAGTAAATCGGTAGTCATGTGACTAATACTACTCGTGCTTCTAGAATTCCCCCATAACATCGACCCGGATTGTTGATGATCTAGCCTCTCCCTTGACAAGATGCCTCCAGGATACGGAGTAAATGCTTCCAAGCCCTCTGATTGGACAAGATATCAACAAGCAAATGCAAATGTAATTACCCGGATCTTCTTGAGAATTATTCGAGGTCCACATCTGCAAGTCTAAGCGGTTGTATTGGCGCTGGATTCGATGGATCATGACTAGCAATAAGTTACTTGTTATTCGCTGATCTGACAATGGTGATGACTTTTTCTTCGAAGAATACTAGCCACGCTTGTTGATTGGGGCAGTTTACGGTACGTATCAAGAGACGATACATGATAAGAAACCCATACTCTGATTGGGTCTTTGTCTGATTTTAAGGTAATTACATTTTCTTTGGTCGTTGACGAGTCAAGCATTTTCATGAGACGCTGTATGATAAGACATGAATGTTTGGTCGAAAGGTTTAGGTGTTACATTGGCTGATTTCCTTCGGTTCCAAATTATTCTTAATTAGTAGATTACCAGCCAGGCTCGTTCATGGGGACAATATTGACGAATAAAGATTCTTGCCCCAGGATGTACATTGTATGTATATATACTACGAGAGTGATAGTTTGTGTTAAGGCTTAGCTTCATCACAAAGTAATCAAGTCGTAGACAACAGAACGCTGTTGTCAAGTCTCCACGCTAAGTGACAACGAGTGGCAGAATCTCACCATTACAGACACGTCTGACATAGTCTTGGACACCGTAATCAGATCTTCCCAATTTGAATGACATTGAAAGAAATGAATTTTGATAAGTTGTCTGGACCGTTTTAGGAAATCAATACTACTTGAGCATGCTGAGTGTATCTGATGAGTAGTTGCGATGGGACTGATTGCAACAATGGAGCAGATTCAACAGTTGTCACTACCAAAGTGGCACTGTGGTTGTTGCCTTGAAATCAGATTGGTCACTCGTCTGGGACGAGAAAGTGGATGGGATCACTGCAATGGAGGGCTGATGTTGCTAACGATCGAAGTGCTGTGGGGACGGGGCACTCGCGTCTGAGCCGTCGAGTTGACAGCACTCGCTTTGAGAGAAGAGCCGCCGTGCTTAGGGCAGGCAAGAGCTTTTGTGGTTGAGATAGGTCGCGTTGTCATGCCTCGGTAATGGTACTCTCGTTCAAAGGGTTTCGGTGACGGGGACTGACACATCGTTTTTTCTTTGACTGCTGAACTGGCGTGCTGAAAGGCAGTAGAGATCGAAGCCTCAGCGGGTCGGCACTCTTGTTTCGATCAGCATGCAGACTGGCAGATGGATTAGGCCGTCGGAAATGATGAGATGAATCGAATACTATGATGAAGAAGAAGATACAGTGACATATGTAAGAGGGCACCCGCCGTTTGCACACGGAGTTAGCAGTCAAGGAGGCTTCCAGCCCAGAATTGCATGCTATTCTGCACTAACTATTGGAACTACCGCCGATTGGAAACTTGCAGCTATTATTGCTTTCAGGAATGCTGTCGAGAGGTTTTGCTTTGCCGATAATCGCATTAATCTTCTTGGTGGAAATGAACGCTGACCAATATCGATAAATTTCTTGTAGGACGTAAGAGTGGCTATGCGGCGTGAGAGAAACGCGCCGAGCAACTGGTGACATTTTCCTGGATCAATGTGGAGCGATGGATCCCTGTCGCGCGATCCATAAAACATAGTCTGACTGGTGCACTTTTGGAATATTTACTTATCGGATGGAATTGGAATTGAGGCTGCTTTTCTCAAATGTCAATAGCTTTGAGTACGAAAGAAACGTCGAAGTAGGAAGAGCGTCAGCAGATTCTCGATTCTAAAACTGGATTACCATTAGCGTTAGTCTCAGCAGCCGATTTTAGTGACATACTCGTCTCCGGGATTGAAAAGAAACGTGGTAATTTTGCCTGCAGAGGTTTTTTAAACACCGTTTCAGCCAGGGTCCCAGATGGCTCGTAGATGGAGGTTCTCTCCTCTTAATTTGGAGGTTAACTGAGATTAGAACCTTGTGACCTCTGAAATTTGCAGGAGCTCGGTATGGCGATGGCTAACATAGAAGGTGAGTTGGTTTACACTACTTATGTCATTGACACCGAGAGAAGAAGCTTCCCCGCAATAAAATACCCTTCATCGCGAAACAAGCCAGATTACACGTATCAATAGTACTTTCGGTGTCGACGAGTGATCAGTATTCTCGTTACTAACCGAACGTGTGTTAATTGCAAGCCAGACTAGAATAAACATGACATATTGTTTAACATCCGCCGAGGTCGAGTCCCTGGACTGTTGCCAGTTTTACACAATTGTGTTCAATGAGGCTGATTGATATAGGGAGCCTCGTTCCCTCCTTCATGATTATTTCAAATCTCCTAGAGGATAACGACCGATTAAAAGGCCGTATCGTGGATCATAAGATATCGCTAATTCTCTGGTGCATCTTGTTGAATACTGGCTGACGCTGGGGAAACTGCTCATTTGAGAATGAATTCCGGTGTGGCCCTTACAGTTGCCTTTGTAAGACGCACCACAATGTACCTTCCATTAAGACAATTATCTAGGCACGCCCTTTCCATTTATTGAAGCTCCAATAATTAGTGCTTGAGCAAGGCATGCACGCAAGCCTACTTTTTGCTATCGTTATCATTAATTACTATATGGCTGATGGGGTATTTAAGACGGAAAAGTGCTCATGGCAAAATCGTGACTAGAGTTTGCCGTATTCTAATGATGTAGTTATGATCTTATGATGATACTGTTAAGCCGTTTGATACTTGAACAGCACTTCATCATATCAACGCCAGTCTTGGCGCTGCTTGCCTGGCAATGGCCCGGCCCAGCACATCGCTCTGTCAGCGTATTCGGATACCATGTGAAAGCAGTCGATTACGGTGTCACCCAGTTAATGCCTGAGCAAGGACCAAATAACATGGCGGCTCAGTCAGTCATCTGGGAAATCATGTCAAACGTAGCCCATTCAACACCGTTCTGCAACGCGGCGAGGCTCTAGTCAGACCTTGGCAGAAATGACGGGTGGTTAGCACCCAAATCGTGTCCAAAACTGCTCCTTTCCCTTAGACTCAAATTGCCATGAATGCCGTAGCCTAAACCTAATGTTCTAAGTGAGGCGTTTCCCATCATAGACTGCAATAGAGTTCATCATAGCCTCAGGAATCTAGAAATGTTCGGCCATTTTCCTGGCAGCAGGAATAAGGTATAGCAATGGATGGTTACGAGCACGTACCAAATGCATAGAAATCCAGAGTATCGGCAATTGGCATTTCATTTAGACTTGTCGTATTCCCTTACAACACTATTTGCCAGTTCCTTGGGCAATTCCCAATCAATTACCAGCGATTCTTCCGACTGAGTTGCATTTTGTGTGGCTACTTGATTTCATGCACGACTTGTAATCACTGCGCTGAGCGATCTGTTCGTGTCCGATAGTACCCAATCAATGGGATGTAACCGGGCCAAACTACAGGCTAACCAATCGATTGGACCTAACCTTTGATGATGGACGATCTATCGATCAGTTCGTATCATCGCTGATTGGTTATTGATCTCATATACTGATTAATCGAGCGCAGTAACTGGTAATGGGATTAGTTTGATCTGATCCATTGGTCTGATGAAAGTCCCCCATCTGCTTGAAGAGTCTGTCCCATTCGCTGCCGGACAGCCTACCGGCGCGCAGTCTCTCAAGCATTCCGAATGGCTATGCGGGGTTTCGTATTCTGTGCCATGGCACGTTTGGCTTTATTTTCTGTCACGCTGCTTTAACAATGACTCTCTCTATTTCCGGGTTTGCACTTAGCCAGCTTCATGAACGCCCACGTGAGCTAGCGTTGATCGAACGCACCACATGATCAAACAAGATGAATAGATGAGTTGAATACTGATCGAAACCGGATTACAATACAATAATGTTTGTCAGTATCATGGGAGACGCCATCAGCGATACTCGTTACGGTATACATGTGTGTCATGCAGGAATACACCGCGGTATCCGCTGCAGTTAGATAACACACCGATTCAGGATACATCTGATAGATGAGACGACGTTTGATACGACACATTGCCAACTGGCTATAGGTGTTGTCCTTTAATTCAATGTAACAGGTGGTTCGAATGTCCGATTCATCAGAAACCTTTTGGATAAAGCATGACATCTTAGAACGTTCTCTTTATACGGCGCACGGAGGCAACTGGAATGTATCTGATAACAACATGCATCCGTTACCAACGCTATTCAGGGTAAACGTGATGTGCGAGTGGCTCCAGCGAAGTGGTGGGAGATTTCAAGTGGATTCAGTGAAGAGATCCGACATGACTTTTAAGATGAGTGCATATATAGTATCATCTCCGCTTATTTCTTACAGTTAGAGTGACTTTTCACGACGTCAGCAAGCCTGCTTGGGACCTGCAGGAAGAGATGAGCAACATGAAGGACAGGCAGACGTACTTCCGGTCAAGGTCACTTGATGACCTTGATGACGTCACGTACGACGAAACGCCCACCTATGACCCTGGGAGGCGGAAAAGTGTGTGCGTTGCAAGGTTACACGAGGAAATCTCGAGTGGATCTAAGCATCCTGATACGATGCACTCAACTCAGGCTGGTAGCCTCTGTTTCTACAGCCATAAGAAACGCCAATGCTTTATTGAGGTAAGTTGAAAATTCAGTTTGCTCAGCCAATCCGTGTGCACGACAGCTGGGATGTCAGAGCTCATGATCGAGGTGCGGAGACCCTTGCCATATATGTAAACAATCGAGTACATGTCAGCTTTAATAAATGGCTTCAATGATGACAAATGATACGTGTACCTAATGATAAAATCCCTTGTGTGGCATATATACTTAACCTAACCGAGCGTTATTTTCCGCCATTGTCATTTTAAAACGAACATAGATGGAAAATGGGGTGGATTTCGGGTGAGGCTGGAACTAAAACTTCGAGTTGTTCATTGTAGCGACTGGTATGGCATGTTAGTCCAGGATTCCCCCTATCCACCTTACACCAACCACGTCCCCGAACTTAACTTAAAATGTGCGTAAATCAAAGAAATCTTAAATTAGCCTCATGTGTCTTTGATGTATGTTACAAAAGACATTAAAGCGAACATTCCCACAGGTAAACATCGTCATCATGCCTTGGGCTATTGCACAAAGAATAAATATCCCAGTCGATCGGCAATGCTCAATCAAAAATTCAAACTATCAATCTATTTTGCTTACCATGCGTCACAAACACAAATGTCATTGAGTAGATATGTATACAGCGTGTTATGTGGGTTGATGAATTCTCTTTCATTCGTCATTCTATTTGCAGCCAAGCTTTGTGAAGCAAGCTCTGGAGGACATGGTGATTGCACATTATGGTGATGAGACTTGGGACGAAGTGAGGTAAGCGGATTGAGTGGTCACCCGCCTCATTGGTAACAAGGCAAATTTGACTGAAAAATCAATAAACTGTACAGAGTAAACTTTGATTATAATATATAAAGCATCGACAAAAAGATACTGGCGTCCAAAGTAAGTAATTCTGAGCGCTTGGCATCCGGTGATCATACGACTTGCGGTAACATATTGTGATGTTGACCCATTTCAGCTATCTCCGGCGAAGCCCACTTTGACCCACTTCTGACTATGTTCTATATTGACGTATTTTTAGGGCTGAAAATGTGAACCGTCGAAACAGCGGCATCATTCCCTGTAGCACTTCTGATGAACATTTGACCGCAACTCTCGTCAATGACATTGCGAAGGTCGTGGGTAAGCTTTGTCTATACGTGGCGCGCGAACCTATCGCGCTTCGATTAGGAAACATTTTGAAATCATTGGCCGTTATGTAATGAACTTTTGACAAATCAAAGCAGTTTTGAAACAGAAGATATTTTACTCACCAAACGGCAAGTTTCCACGAAGGTCATGGCGGGTCTTGGTGGCGGGCAGCATGTGACATTGAATTCACCTAAAGGCTGTCACGAGATATTGTCTAAGGAGCTACTTATAATCCAGGAAGGGGTGCCCCTGAGCTTACACTAGTCCCAATGAATAAAAAGCATCTTTTATTCTGTACACGATTTATGTTAGAAATGTCAAAATATCCATTTTATAGTCACAATATCCACCAACGACTGAAAATCCTGTTCTCTGTGAGAAGAGGCATGCCGCAATGAACTTATTTTGGGCGAAACCTAAACTTCGATTGTAACCTTAATTTCGTAACAAGGTGGTAATCTTTTACATTTAAATGAACTTAAATATAGGACCCTTTTGACCACAATTTAAATGGCTCAATGCGTAAGTGTTACTTTTTTCAATGGCAAGTTTCGCAAACTTTGCGGTCAATTGAAATCTATCACTCGACAAACTATAGACTAAATGCCGAAGGTGACCAATTCGCATATTTGCCCCTTCAGCTGTGAGCAATTGGATCTTTTCTAGAATTAAGACTGAGAACTGAATGACAATAATTGAGAAGGCAGAAGAGGAAGAAGATCCCAAAGCTGGAGAAAGGGGATGAGAAAGTATATGCACGTGGCCGCTGCACATTTTTGTTCTTCTTGTTTTTCCAGGGCTTTCTACAGGAGAGATATGGGAGATGTTTGGTGAAAGATTCTTCGAGTTCTGCGAGGAAGCCGGTTATGATAAGATCATGCAAGTCTTGGGAGGAACATTGGTCGAATTCTTGCAGAATCTGGACGCCATGCACGACCATCTTGCCACCATCTACCCGGGCATGCGCGCACCAAGCTTCAGGTGCATGGAATCTACATCCGGTGACATTGATCTTTCCTATCACTCAGAAAGGCCAGGTTTGGAGCATATCGTGGTAGGGTTGGTGAAATCAGTGGCGAAGGAATTAAATGGAAAAGACGTCGATGTCACCATACGTGATTCTGATGAAATAGGCAAGGATGTACAGTTCTCGATTAAGCACATTTCGGGCATGAATGACGGGGAGAGTGATTCGGCCATGTCTGACGATTCGGACTCGGATGGCTTAATCAGTTATGAGCCTCTCATCAGTCCGATGTCCTTCTGTAAAATCTTTCCCTTCCATGTGATGTTTGATCGTAATCTTGTCATAACTCAGGTTGGTGATTGTATCAGTAAACTGGCGCCAAAGTGTCTTGATTCCAACAGTCGGCTCCATGATATATTCAGGTTAAACCAGCCGCAGATACACATTGACTTCGACCAGATCTGCCACCATTCAAACATTGTATTCGTGTTGTCATTCAGACAAGACCTGGCTCCCACCTCAAGATTGTCGAGCAAATCGAGGAGAAAACAAAATCTGGCGAGTTCTACTGAAAATCTGCTCGAAAATGAGTTTTCTTGGGATAGATCTAAAATGAGATTAAAAGGTCAAATGGTCTATATTAGTGAAAGTGACCAAGTGATGTTCATATGTTCGCCGTACGTTTCAAATCTGGACGATCTCCATGACAATGGCTTGTTTCTCAGCGACATCCCCGTCCATGATGCTACGCGAGATCTCGTCTTGCTTAGCGAACAGTTCCGGGCTGAATATGAACTCACTCAGCGATTGGAGGTTATGACACAAAATCTCCGTCATACCTACAAGGAGTTGGAAATAGAGAAGCAACTGACGGATAAGTTGATTTATTCTATCTTGCCGCATTCTGTGGCTAATTCCCTCCGCGCCGGGAAGCCAGTCCAGGCACTCAAGTACAATTTAGTCACCATCTTGTTCAGTGGTCTTTGTGACTTTGATCGGATATGCACTCACAATGTTCCGTTAGCAGTGGTAAAGCTTCTGAACCACCTTTACACCAAGTTTGACATGCTATTGGACAGGAGTTCAAATGACGTTTACAAGGTAGGCACATAAGTTTGGTTGGCCGTATCCAGGTCAAAAAGTGCAGAGCTCATATGGTGGTACTGCGAGACAATTAGCTATCCGATCAAACATTCTTTTAGTATCAAAATTTTGGGAGGGAGTGATATTCATACTGTATTAAAACCTTCAAATTAATACCAGTGGTGTCCTAAAGCTTGTCTTTCTAAAGCAAGCGATAACGCCGATTGCTCGTCGCGTCCGTCTACATATATGAACTTACATTCTCTCATGGTTTTATAGGTGGAGACTGCAGGTGATAAATACCTAGTTGCGAGTGGTCTCCCAGAGAAGAACGTTCGCCATGCTAAACACATAGCACTACTCTCCCTGCAAATAATGGATATCGCTAAAGATGTCAAAATTAATGGTGAGACGGTTATGGTAAGTTAGGAATAATGCTTTTGACAGCTCATTTCAGGTTATAATTCATCGGTTCTCTGTGACATCACCTTATAATACAGTTTTGATATTCATCTTGCCACTCCTAAGATCGTTGATGACATCAGTCAGTGTTGCTGATCGCAGCAGAGATCTTGACAGTGAACGCTGATATCGCATGTTGGTGATGATGAAAATGGTGAATGGTGAACGTAAAGAAGGCCCAAATTCGTAATCGCCCTTCTAATCTAGCTAACGTATAGGGTACCTTGTCTTGATTCCTTTCCAGCTGTGCATTGGCATTCACTCTGGAGACGTGGTAGCGGGTGTTATTGGTCAGAAGCTGCCTCGATTCTGTGTCTTCGGTGATACGGTCAACATTGCCAGTCGGATGGAGACAACGAGTCAACCCAACAAGATCAACGTATCCGAGGCAACCTACAGGTGGGCTCCTTATTCATGTTGATCGTCAGACCTTTGTCACGTTTGTGATACATTAATTTCCATTTAGGTGGGTCTCAATTTCAATTAGCTGTATCTTAATTTCCATTACTGGTGCAGACTAGCGGTAGGGCTATTGATAAAGTTACATGCATTCTCAATCAATGATTGATGCTTTCCCTCCAGGTGTCTTCAGTCTCCGGAATGTCACGATCAACAGTTTATATTCAAAGAACGCGGACCAATGAACATCAAGGGGAAAAATGTGCCAATTGTGACGTACTTCCTGTCGCGGAGAAGCAGGCCCGGGCTGCAAGCATTGCTGAAGAACGGGTTGGCGGTGAGAGAATCGCCGAAAATACCACTTGGTAGGTCTTCAAGTTATGGAATCTACTTGTTCAACTCAACAGTACGTAATGTCCACTAATCCTAGAAACTATGAGTGCTGTCAATGTACGTATCTAAAAACCTGTGCTTCTGTTGGTAGAACATTAAAATTCGATTGATTTTAATCAGCAACGACAAAGCCATACTAATTTTCTTCTTCTTCAGAATTGCTTCAACGTCGCAGGAAGAGTGAGACCTTCTTCCGCTTCGAGACCAGTAACCGGAGTGCGAGACGATGCAGTGAACTTGTCCTGCCTTCACACGGTCACTGCCTTCTTTTGGTGCCGAGACCAGTCTCTGAAGAAGATGACTATTCCGACGACGAAACTGCCTCATAGTCATTACTCGATACATTAGCTCGTGAACTCTGGTGTTAATTCAAGTGGATCCCCATAAAACCCGATGATTAACACTGATGGCTACCACGTCAATTTGGTCCGAGTTCGATCTCGGATTAGAAACGGACAGTACCGGCGGAGATGCTCTCTGTATATTTTGCATCTAGGCCTGACTTGATCCCAGTGTAATACTCTAGTCTCGGCTTTTTATGGTGTGTTTGCAATATGCAGGCCATTCCCCTTCACAAACTACGTAGAGCATGGTTACTCACCGCTTTTGTGATGAAACGGCCAATCAGATGGCGGAGCAATTCCGAAGTGTGCTATGGTCGATTTCGCGGTTATGCTAAACACTCAGGCAGTTTGTTGAATCGCTCCTATGAAAGAGATCTGACCTATGAGCAGTTCCGAAGTTCCAGTGTCAATGGTATTTCCAAAATTGGGTCCGGGGTGGTTTTTTGAATTGTTTGTTGTCAACATTGTGAGCAATGCCTGTGCCTGTGGTGCCGTGAGTCACCAGGTTATCGAAAATGGATTCGAGGCAGCTTTACGCCAAGGCCAGGTCGAGGCTGGACCACTTCCACAACTTGACGAAGAACATGCAGATGGAATTGAGTTCATGGCCATGCTAGATGATGAAGTGGATCAGGCCTATAGTGCTCTGCAGGATGCGAGAGAACACGGACTGTGCCTTTGTACTGTCTGTGTCAACATTAGTTGTCCACCATAAATCACCTTCGTGGCACTTATTTACCCAACAAATCTCTAAAAACTTCCCCATAATAATCTCTGATTTCTAAACCTGCATTCAATGGTATTTCAACAGAACTACCATGTTTTGCTGCAATGAAATGCAGAAAAATACTACTGAATGCAGGTTTCCCAAATCTGAATTTGATTTTGTGGAAGTTTTTAGATAAGAATTTGATGGGTAAATAAGCGCCATGAAGCCGATTTATGGTGGGTAACTAATTTTGACCCAGACAGAAGCCTGAATATCTAAGCAGATCCATGACGTCGACTTATGTCATGACGTCAGTCACGTTGGCAAGAGGAAAAACCATTGTTGTTTTCGGCCGTTATACAACATCGTCGCTGCATGTGCTTACTGTGTACATTACCGAGTGACGTACTGCACATCTTAGCAATCTATGGGTAATAAGGTTCACGTTGGTTCACGTTGGCTTTTGTCCTTAGCGACGTTTGACGTGTTTAGAAAAAAATGACCTGTGTTGAAACGTGTAAACAGGTTCCCCAATCATCCCCCTGGATATATCTATCTATCTCATTTCTTGTTTACCTCGATGCAAAAAGTTCAATTCTGAATTGAGACTGTAGTCATTTCCTATGTTTAGAGAAAAATGCACCAAACGTTGCAATTTTAAGGAAAATTTAGACACCCAGGCAGTTTATGGTTCATACTCAGAATGTAAAATTCGCGCATTTCTTTTGCGACACCCTGCATTATAGCATTACTTTTATTTATTGTAATAACAGTGTGAAGTAAAACTTTCAATATTACAAACTGCATCAATTTCGGTCATACATTGAACATTAAAAGATTGGATGTAATGAACCATAACTTTCCCTGTGGCTCAATCAATTTCACAAGGACCGCGTCCCATGCTAGCAGTCACACGATTCAAATGTGAATGACAGACGTTCAGCCATTCATATGGTGGAGGCGGTCTTCCATTACAAATCACCACTGTGTAGGCGGTAGGCCGTGGAGATAATGAACCCACCATAAAAAGCCGAGACTAGAGTATATGTGAGTGTTTCCCGTGTGTGAGTGTTTCCCCTCATTGTTTGGGAACGCTCAAAAATAGATTGACAAGTTTTTCTGTGTATCCCCCCTATTGAAAAGTCGTGGTCTCTCTAGCTGCCTATTGTTTGGAAACACTGACACATGGGGAACAACCACAGATGTTACACCGGTTCAGAGACTGGAGTTTCCCATGTACGTGGCAAATGTACATCTGAGGTATGGGGCCTCATGGAGTGTGTTGTTGTAATGTTTCCATCTAGCTGTGATGTTTGATATTCAATAAATGGCAATCGATGTATTCATTTGTCGTTGTTTTGTAAAATATGGTAAACGATGGAAGCCACTGAATGATTTTGTGTACTAGTAATTTGGCACCCATTTTGAATCATGGCAGCCATGTTGAAGTGAGCCAAAATCCAGGTCAGCATCCCAATAAGGAAGGCGCCCGCTTAGCTCACCACCAGATTACGAGTGACAGTTTATGACTTGTCGAAATATCGCATGCATTTTATATTCACCATGTTAACTGTGCTAATTGTTGACGAGACAACTCGCATGCAAATAGTGCGACTAAGGTTACGTAACTTGTAGCCGCTAACATTGTATGTTTAGTGACAAACATCAACATGGTCTGGGCAGAATAACAAATGGACAATGGCTGTGGTCAACACGATAATGGTACAAGCTAGGACACATTGAAGCCAGGAATCTCACAAGCAAATCCGTCCTGCGTGCACTAACAGGCCAAGAAGGTAAGCCAGTCGTGCTGGGGATTAATTGTGTGTTTTTGAAATCCTATTCCAGATTAACGAACTTGCTATTGGTTTTATCGTTGACTATAATGTCAGCAGGAAATATGGAAAACAATAACAGCATGTTGAAAGCCAACATCGGGCCTATGTGTTGAGCGTGTTTTAGGCCTACAAACACGAATAAGGCGTCTCTCCCGGCATTCAAACAGGGAAAGCCGTTACACAGTTGACAAATTTCTACTGTATCGCCGTACACGGGTCAACTATACCGATTAAGAGGTTGAGAGGGATTCCAAGTGACTGATACTGGTACAGGTAACGGACATGACAGCCATTGGAACTCGGCGACGTCTCTTTCCCATTGAGGATATGGTGAGTAGCTATCTGATATGACCGCCGCGCTAACATGGAGTAGAGAGTTGGTAATATCCTGACGAGCGAAATTCTAGAAGCGATATTGAGGCACCATACACATAGTAACTCTATTTAACCAGTAAATATTAATAAGATTGTTCATACCATGTTGTCACCAGTTTCGTGATATCAACGTGTATATTGCGCCCTTTGAGGACACGTATATACCACGGATGTACAGCCTTACTATAGGTGACGAATTCCAGCTCAGTGTGGTGCCAGCACGTTCTATTTGGGCGACGTGCATGATTTGCAGATTCCCGCCAATGATTAGAGGCGAACCCCACCACGACCCCTGTGTCAATCAACTCGTCTCATTGTCGTTTTCTGGCTTTCCTTTCAGCACCATATGTTTCGCTACCTGTGTCGCGTGGATCGCTTCAAGGGCGTGGTTGTCAGGGTAATCACGGTATTCCTCCTGGTTCCCTTGTTACTATGGCTGGTTGCCAGGCCACCACTCATCAAGCTTCCATCACGAACTTCGAACTACTTCAAGGTCGCCTACGGAACGTTGTATTACTTCGCCTCATGGCGGGAGTCATACACGAAGGAGGACGCGTATCAACATTGTGAATATAAGAACTGCATTCCGACTAGAGATGTCACAGATGCAGACGCTGTTGTATTCCATAACTGGGATATCAACATGCCTTTTTCAGATACGAGGTCGGGGCGGAATCGGGCGAAACAAGTGTGGATTTACTATGGACTGGAGCCCTTGGCGCGGACCAACTGGTTCCCGGCTGCACTCAATGGCCTGTTCAATTGGACAATGACGTACATGTCCACATCAGACATCCCACTCAAATATCACGTCTACGAAAAGGTACAGAATGTTTCCTCAAGAAAGTGTGATCTCACTCCCGTATTGAATAAACCTCGAACAGCGCTCATGGTGGCAAGTCACTGTCATACTGTCAGCAGGCGAGAGGAACTGGTCGAAGAGCTCCGAAAGGATATTGACGTGGATGTCTTCGGTAAATGTGGCGAACCGTGCCCAAATAATTGTGACTTTGGTTTGTTTGAAAAGAAATACAAATTCTATTTTGCCTTTGAGAATTCGAAATGTTTGGAGTACGTCACCGAGAAAGTTTGGATGAACGCTTTAGCCGTTGGTCTAGTTCCTGTGGTTCTTGGCGGGAAAACCAGAAAGGATTACGAGATGCTTCTCCCGCCAGATTCATTCATTTACGCAGACGACTTCTCGTCACCAAAACTACTGGCGGGACATTTAAGAACCGTCGGATCAGACCCGAAACTTTACAACAATTATCTGAAATGGAGGAAGGTTTTCAGACTGTCAAATTCTCAAGAAAACACGGACTTGTGTTCAATATGTCGAGGTCTTAATAACAAAACGCTGATGTCTAAGCCACGCGTTGTTAGAAATCTTGAAAAGTTTTGGAATGTCACCCAGGACTGTCATGGCGCTGGGCCCGGTGCACATAAAACGAGATGGGCTACTCTGAAGGGATATCTTCTTTACCTATTCGGGGTGCTGTAACTCGTCACTTTATTTTAGTAGAGGAATGTGCAATAAAAAGGACGATATTCAAATTGTCAAAGGAAACTAAGGCCGAAGGTTGCTTAGGACCTAACCCCCGAGACAGATAGATATTTGGAGATTCTATTGCAAGTACCCCACTGATGTCTTGCACCCCTGCACCTCTTCTTCTCTTCATACAGTCTGATGTTCAGCATGCTTCAATACCTTCTTCTCTTCATACAGTCTGATGTTCAGCATGCTTCAATACCTTCTTCTCTTCATACAGTCTGATGTTCAGCATGCTTCAATACATTCTTCTCTTCATACAGTCTGATGTTCAGCATGCTTCAATACCTTCTTCTCTTCATACAGTCTGATGTTCAGCATGCTTCAATACCTTCTAACCTGTCGTATTTGCACCTTGCACCAGTTTAATGTAACTTCTGCTGATATGAAATGTAACTTTTATAGGGCAACAATAAACTTATTTTAATTTGAATTTGTGTACTAGTGGTCTCAGAAAAAACAGAACTAACAAAAGTCAGGTTATCATTATATCTATGGCGTCTTTATTTCATTAGAAAACAAAGAGACAATGGCATGTAACCATGGTAACGCGTCACATGCTAATCACAATCTCTCAACCCTCCAAGTTTCTCCTCCTGATTGTACAAATACTGGAATCTTATAGAACCTCATAGAAAATATACAAATATTACTACTTTCTCTTATTCCAAACCTCCAACAATACGACATGACAACAGAGAGCCACGTCACAGACCTGCAGTTAACCTCAACTTCAACATTTAGTCTGTTAGATTATGACTGAAAACATGCACACATCAGCATTGTTTGATAAAATGTGATTAACCTTAGATCCTGGATAAGACTCATCACTGATACTGGCCTGGTGCTCTGACTAATTGTTAAAACAGGCGAGAACCATCACAAGTCCTAAATATTATATTGTGACTATTTACAATTAACCCACCCTAACATGCAAGTACATGTAACTGGCCTTGTAAATTTGAAAATTAAAATGCACATTTCAAACATGCTTCTTCTCCAAGTCAACTGACTGGCGTTACTTATATGAACTATGACCACCCAGAAGCATGAGTTGGCCAGCTTGTAGAGAATCAGGCAGGCCTCCCAACTTACCAAGCCAGTCGGCCTTAATTGACCAGGTTACTTTAAACGTATACATTATATCCCCCTAGTATACATGTAATTACCACGCTCACATTTTGGCAAGCTTTAATTGTGATGGGCACATTCTTGTGTGTCCTTCCCAGGTTAGGCTAGCTTGGTAGGGTGAGAGGCCAGTCTTAACAAATGGGATTCTCAACAAGTTGGGGAGCGGCCTCTCCAGGGTGGTGACTGACACGAGTCAGAGCCACCACACAGGCACATTCAATCACGTCTTACAAATCAAGGTGCACATGATCGACTCCTTTGCTACCTGTTCTCAACCCCTTTTCAGGTAGAAACATCATGTAATATAAGTTAACATTTGTTAAAGACGTAGCTGTAATTGACAACAACAAACTGTTTACAAGTATTAATGGAAAACCTTTTTGATCCACCCTACGACTATCATACGCTGACCCTTGTTTGTTTACTAGTTGTTTGACATGTCAAATGTCGGACGTTACAAATAACACCACAACCACACATCTATGCCACATGATTCTAGCTATTGGCTCAAACAACTTGACGTTGCAGGAAGAAACTAAAACAATTGGATTTTTATGCGGTAGTTCACCTGATTTCTAAAACCAATGCCTTCAGACTCAGCAACAGGAAGGGAAAAAGTGTTTTGGTAAAAAAAACGGAAATCCTAGTAACCGCAGGGGGTTAACCGGAAATTGCAACGATTTTATGGTCAACAAGGATTTGTTGCAATCCAAACTGATGATGTTCTCATTGATTGATTTTTAGATATCTTGTCTGGTTAACCCCTGGTCAATGCCTCCACCAGCCTGGTCCCACTACTCCACCACCCTGGTCGCACAACTCCACCAAAAGGTCCCACTCTTCCACCCTGGTCGTACTCCTCCACCCTGGTCGTACTCCTCCACCCTGGTCGCACTCCTCCACCAGGTGGTGGAGTATTGGGACCTTTGGGTGGAGGAGTGGGACCATGTTTACCTTTTTGGGTCCCACTCCTCCACCATTTCAAGTACATACATACTCCTAAATATGGCATGAAAACAGTTCTGAACCTGTATGCAACTATATACAAACACTATCTAAATGAGGTAAATTATAGCCCACGCAGAAGGAAAAGATTTCCAAGGCAAACTTCGACAAGCGATAGAATGGTACAAGGCCACATGGGCTTCCTGGAGTGTTTTCCTGGAGTAGTTTTGGGCCATACAGGCCATACTCACACCTGCTGAGTTAATGGCTTGGTTTATGGAACCACTCAACTGCTTGGCAGATTCAGAATCATCAAGCAAAGTAGGCCAACGTTAGGCCTATATCAGGTTCAAAACCATTTCAAGAGAAAACAACACGTTTGCTTGCCATACCATTGAGAGATTCTTTCCTTCTGTGCAAGAGAATTCATATGGACAGAGAAACTTCACTTCTATCATCTAGTTGCCTCCATTTTCAATACTACAGATAAGCTACAAGTACTCATATCGTGGTGCTCGTCTCTGAAAGAATTGTTACGAACAACAACCAACAAACATATACTTCAATAAGAAAGAACATAAACTCATCATTATCATTCACACCACATGCACATTACATGTATATCATTGAGTTTAAAAACGGTACAAAAAGAACAAGAACACACAAAGGCTTATCTGTAGTATGGAAATATATATACACAGATATTTACATCACATAAGTTTGTGTAGTATTGAGTCATGAGTATGCTGACAATGTGGCGGTTTGACTTTATTAACATTTTCAATACTTCAAATCATCAGAATAAGACCAACAACTTGTTCATTAAATGACTTGACAGGGCAGTGGACAAGTTAACAAGCACAGCACAAACAGGCCTTAATCATATCTTATCTGACCAACCACAAAAAATCGAAAAGAAAATTTGACAACAACTTTAATTTTTCAAGCCACCCACTGTTGGTGCCAACCGTCAGGAAACGCTTGTGTAGAGTGGTGTATCTGTATGACAGGTCACCATGCAAGCTGACCCTAACCTCCTAGCACAGGAAATGTTGGCCACTTCAGTAGAAACAGATCATATGGAAAACATCTAATCTTTAGATTGGAGCAACTAATCAACGCATCCCTTCTAATCCTGAGCTGAACGTCACAGTATATCCTCCTGAAACTTTACATAACATCGTATAATAGCTTAACTGCAGCAGCATTCAAGGACTTATCCATCACTTCTTATATCACCTTTGTATTTATTATATACAGCAGTTTAAAAAGTCTAATCTATTAGACATTTGTCTTCAGAGCTTTTTAATAATACTTCAACATCATCAGCTTTGCAAGCAGTGTCGACGATTATCCAATTGCTACCCATGATCTTCAATCACATCGAGAAGAAACCCCTCCGAAACTAAGCCTCTGCATACAACCAGAGGCTAGAGTTAAATTAAAGAACTTCAGAAGGGAAGAAAGCCTCTTGGTTAATACCGATCAAATATTTATAAATAAGCACACAATGACATGGTTGGTCTTGATACATTATAACATTTCACTCTACAATGACTGCGGCTAATTACCTTAGCTTGATTATGCTTATTTTTCCGAGTTTTTGAACTTTGAACGATAAGAGTAAATTTCTATAAACATACTGTATAAAAACTCTCACAACACGTTTAACTTCAGTATTCAACACTATTTGGGCCACTGCCGAGAGATATTCATGCAGTAAGTAAGAATCGCCCGAAAATATTAAAAAGTTATTCAGAGCTTTGTTGCCCAACAGAATGATCAAACATATTCCCAAATACAGTGATAAAAGACAATGGTACCGGTAACCTTGGAAACAATGCTAACATCAAGATCACAGTTGACAGTCATCAAATATGCATGAAATATCATAGATGACCAGAAATAACTACAATCTATTGATAAGTAATGTATGACGAGTTTAAGGTGAGGCAACTATCTGTATTAAAGTAGTTACGAGGGTAAATGTACACATTATGGTTTTGGTACTTCAAAAGAGGTACGCAGTATGATAGGCCCAGCTCTGCCTGACCTTATACAGCAACCTCACACCTGTGTATGAAGACGTGACCCGACCATCCTCGTCCCCTCATTGTCCTCATCCTCACTTGGTGCCTCGCTATCGTCTATATCACATAAACCAGATATATCAGACATAGTCGGCGAGGATCGACCGGCGACCGGCCCCGTCGTCTCCGGCTGTAACAATCGCTGAGTCACATCATCATCATTGTTCTCAAGATCCGTGAACTCACTGAGATTACCATCCATCTCACGGTTATCCAGATCATCATCTGTGTATTGCACATTATCACTCAGCTCACTCTGTCCGTCCATTACATCCGACATGGACACGTTTGAGATACTGTAGGTGGGTAGATAGTTATTCAAATGGGCATTATAGTCATGCTTGCGTAGGTCTTCATAATTAAGACCAGAGGGGGTCCCTAAGAATTGATTATAGTCCTCAATTCCATTGGGGTAGTCAGACTCCTCATTGTCAGAGTTATCAGCAAATTCAGAATCTCCGGCACATTCGGAATCTCCCACGTATTCCGAGCCATTTTCTAAGAACTCGTTGTCACTGACGTCAGTGAGGAGTTTGACCTCATGAACGGTGGCATTGCTATTGCTGCTTCGTGTTGTGTCACTGCCGCTGTGATCTAAGACTTCTCTTACGGGGAGTTCGGTGATGTTGTGGAGGGCAGGGTTGGGAGCCCAGTCTGATGTATCCCAATGATAACCTGGAAGAGAGAGGCATAAGTCAGTCACAGTGGTAACAGCTAAGCCACAGTCAGACTTTATGAAGGATGGTCTTGCAACAACAGGTGGTGGTTCTCAATAACGTGTTTATGTACAAAATCTTGATGTTTGGAACACACCTTCCCTCTTCTTCCTATCATGAAGATCATGAAGTGTAATGCGACCGGCTTGAAAGCGATTTAACCAAACTGTTTTCCGGAGGGCGATCTTCGGAAAACAGTTTCAATTCGCCTTTCGTGTGAACGTAGTATTGGGGTGTGAGTAGAACATGTTGAACAAGACATTCAAACACTCTCGTAACAGAAGCTATAAACCATGAACTCGGATACAAGCCACACGTGTAGTCTGGAACATGTTGAAAAGAGGCTCAAAGAGTATGTACCAGAACAGGTTTCATAACTTAATGGGCAATGGTGAGAAGGGGACAAAAGCTGTCTGAACAGAAGCAAAACTTGTTTGAAGCTAATCAGGTTTTGCAACATGAATTGGGGTTTGAAGTTGCTGATAAAGTTGGCAGGGGTTAAATCTGCTGAATAAACTGAGCTGACGGAACAGAAGCTTATGTTTAGCTTAACTGCCTTCATGAACACTTAACATGTTTGTAAAAGCTTTAAGGTGTTAGACAAAGGATCAATTTAGGCAGCTGAGTTTTAGTTAAATGTTTTACCTATACGTAATGCACAATGTCCTCAGTCTCGAGGAAAGCATCGGGAGACTCGAGGTCAGAATAACTACTTGCCATTTCGGCGCCTGACGAGGAGAAGTCAAAACATTGGAAAGCTGAATGAAATGAAGATGTTATCGAATGGTACTTCAGCAGAATGATTTGAAAAGTCGCAGAAATGGTTGACGTTTAATGAGGAGAGCATAGAATCATTTTCATATTTGTTGTCAAGGGTGAACAGTTTACAGGCATGACTATCAGGATTAAGTCTGCATGGCAGAGAGACAGCTACAGTGAATAGAAATTTGGATGTGTATGATTGAAAGAGAACAACAACTAGATGCTGAAGAATGTACAACACTCATTGAAGTTCAGGATGTGTAGAAGAATGGTATGTTCATGTTGACTACAAGTAGACATGTATAAAGGATGACGTAGTAATGCTCATGTCTGAAGAAGAAAGGAAGAGGTGGTTGTAGTCACTGGGGAGACGATGTAGCCTCAACAGCCACAGCAAGGTCTAGTTCAGGACGGCCATTTAAGGCAAATACCGCATATTTCTGAAATACACCCTTCCCAATTTTGGATGAAAAATGCAACCATGAGCCTTTTTTCCCTTCGTGCTCTTTTACGTGGACAAGCGCTGTGGTCTATGCGTAGAAACAAACAAGTGTTTGTACTGTGTTGGCAACATTGCTCTCCTTGTGAACCAAGGTACGACATCAAGAGGAAGCAAAGTGAAAAGGTTGATCAACTGGACCTACTGGCCCATTTTGCCCAAATAGCGTGGTAACCTAGAATGAATATAGTTGACCCAACCTCATTCAAGCGGTGTACAGGTGGGGGGCGGGGGGCACCCTGCAGATCACAGATGAGTGCTCGATTACTGGTGTGCCGTCTATTGAAGGAATGTGTGTACAAGCCATACTGTATACTGTGCATAAGATTCAGACACCATGGGTTGAGAGAGTGAGGAGAGAGGGAGGTAGGGGTCTTCATATGGGGCATCTAGAACTGAAAGGTCTATTAAGAAAATCACCACCACTTCTGTTACTGAAAGGTACAGTTGCATGACAATGTGATATGTGATGATGCATGATTTTATGTGACTACATGCAGAGAGAAATGCACTGAATATTGTGTCTACTGGTAAATCTGACAGTGTGACTTTTACAATAACCTTGAGCACCAACATAACATAACAAGTTGCTGATTTCATCACAGCAACCTTTTCCTAAATCAAGCACCAAGAGTTCGAGACACACATCACACCATATAGCCTAAAGCACGTAGCTGGTCCGTAGCCCTGTCACAGCTACCTAACAACACCAGGGAAAGCTGTCTCTATGCCATCAAACTGGTGAAACCACAAGCAGTGTCTACTTGTACACAAATTGCAATGAAAATTGTGTAGCGATACGTGTCTACGGGTACGATAAGCTGGATAATGTGTTCATTAAAGCTACAAATTACAAAATATTTGATAAAGTGAAATACCCTTGATATTTCTCATGATAGCGATGTACTCTTCATCTGGAATCAAGAGTCAAAGATATGTTCATTATGCTTAATTGACCATCAGGATGTGGGTTTGAATTGCTGAAAATTTAGACCAGGGCAAGAATTGTAAGCAGCAATTTCAAAAAGTGCTGTCATGGTGCTTTCTTTGAGGAATCGTGGTTATATCTCACTTAGAGAGAAGCACATTTATTCACATCCATTTGCAAGTTAACATCTTTACTGCCGACCAGTGGATCTACCCTAACATTTGATCGAAAACCAGTCGAGCTTTTGATAAGACACACAACCAACTGATAGAGAACTGGGAAAAGGACCCAACAGGCAACATGACACATGCATAGAGAAATCCAGAACAACACAAGATTACATGGACTGACCTGCCGTGAGGTCAGAAACCAAGACTGAATCTTACAGTGTTGCAAGAGCAAACTGAGGCAAGTGCTCCTCTGTAGATAAGGGAACATGCTCAACATCGATGACACTGGTGGGGCAAACCCAAATGACATGACAAACCCCTATGGTCAAATACTGGCCTGGGGAATGCAATCTTTTATCAACCAAGATAACCCATCAGACCATGCACTCCCAATTCAAATAGACAACCAACATTCGATCATACGCCAAGACAGTGCAACCAGAACTCCTCACGTAATCTCTTACCATGGACCCAAGTAGCCACATCTGTTAAGGAAGGATCTGTGGGAGACATAGACTCAGTTTTAGCAACCTCTTTATTTCTTGTTTATCCCTACTCTCAGGTTACTACTGGAGGAAGTATTTCATTGATGGAATTGTTAAAACCATAGACACAAACATCGCATGCACATGTCCCCATAACCAGAATATTAAGCCATCAACAAAAGCATCTGACACATTTTGCCTGCGTTTCCGCTGTCAAAATGCATTACATGAACAGGTACAAAGAGAGTACCTTCATCCACAGATGTCAACAATGGTATGTTTCTCTCGGTTATCATGCATGCAAGGATAAAGTTAGTTCCACCATAACTTGAGAAAAATAACCCATACATCTGGCAGTACATTCTACAGCAGATGTACTGGCTAATTTGCTCAAGTTAGTAAGCCATTTCTTGATGGAGGCTAGGACACTGTGCCTTGCTCTTTCTCTACCCAGAACAGGAAATTGAAAATTGAACGAAACCATTGAACATGGGTATTCATTTGGAAGAGCTTCAAATGCTCTTTCTAATGGCATTGTTTTCATATATTTTTGTCCACTTTTTCAGTCATCAATGGCTGTGGAACTCACAAGATGAGCATGGAATGAGATGAGTTGACAACATGTGAATTACTTACTACCCGGAATGGCTACACTACCTTTTTTCTTTCCTGTCAAATGAGATGGGAGATTGGTGCATGTGAGAAGAGAACAAGCATTTACTAGAAGAAAAGATAAAATGGCATCAGATATCATTTCAGCAACTCGGTATGGACATCTCAAGGAGAAAGATGTTTGAAAGATTGCAATAAGAAATAGACAGAAGATTTAATTTGCTAGTTTTGTCCCCTTATTTGTTGTCCAGTTGACTTGAAACCAAGAGCAAATGAAAGAGACCTCATTTGTGATATCTAGCTCAATATAACATACTTTTGATCTACTTAAGAATAGAAGCAACTGTATTTCAACATTGGTTGTTAAACAATTTCACAAATTTAGCTGATCTGATCTTAGCCTCGTTGCAATATAAATGTTGTTTACACTGCAATAGCAAAACAATGGATTACAATTACAACTTGGGGTAAATCATTAATTTAGGATTTTTAGTTTATTAAAATGCATGCAATACTTAAGATTATAGGTAATTGTGAAAGAAAGGTTCATGCACCATTGACTCGAAAAAAAGGTATTTAGATCGTAATTGAAGAAGAACATGGATATAAGTACAGAATACTGTATTAGAAGAGTTGTTCATGCTGACCGAGCAATTAGCAAAATATTGTTTGACATTTTTAAGTAGCTAATTAAACAAATTAAGCAAAGTCCATTTCATTTCTCAACTTCGTTTAGTTTTATGAGGCAGTTCTTTTGAAAGCTTGTGGACAACACCGTCCTCTGATCATTGGTCAATAGGCTGACAGGACAGAAGAGACAGGAAGAAAGGTAGACGAGGAGGAAGAGACGTCGCATACGAGACGAGGAAACTATATCACAATGCCGATTTATCAAGTCGCACATTTGTCTCAGCGGTGATGCTGTATTCTTACGATATTTTTATACATGTGACTATGTAAACAGTTGTCAGAAGTTGGTAACACTTGGATGACATTACAGGCGACACACTGACAACGACTTCAGGGGGACACTCAAAATATCTAATGAAGTTGAATTCACTTATCTTTAAAGAACAAGGGGATCAATCCACATAGCTTCAAACAGACCTAGCAACTACCTTTAAAGTATCCTCTGCATATTACGTACAGTTAGCTATCATTTTATTGATCTTAAGACCGAGTATGCATTATGCATCCAATATGCTCACTCGGCCTGAGACCAATAAAACTGAAAACTCACTGTGTCTACCACACACTTTGCTTCATGGAGTACTACAAGGTGAAACACTTGGACCATATCATCATACACTCTATATCTTGCCTTGTGTAGGCCAATCCTATGGCTACACCAGACAACACCACCACATGCTTCACCAACACCACTTCATTCAGAAGGGAGAAGAGTTAAGTTCAGACATGGATACCATTCATAACTGAATAACTGAAGGACTAATAGTTTATTGGGTTGAAAAAGACAAGTCTACGGTTGGGTAAGCCTAGAGAAGGTACAAAACATTGCAATAGCATGCAGCCTACCAACTGAACGAAAAGGTTCTCCCATGTATTAGACAAACATCACAAAGGAGTTACTTTTTACCAGATGCTTGTTTAAAGGAGGGGCACAAAAAAAGAATCATGCAAAAGAGGAAGGCAGGGGCACCTTATGACTGAAGCCACTGAAGGACCCGACAGGCCCTTGGGAACAGAAATAAACATTGATTCTTCTAGTAAAACGAAAACAAAGCGGACACTCGACGGTGAGCGGATGATTTGGTTCCGTCCGCACAGACCCTTGCTGAGACATCAAAAGCACATAACATCTTCAAAATAAAAGGTTCCCATATATCGAGGTCATGACATTACTACCGACCTTTAAGAGTTTCCGTTTTCATCGACTAGTTACGCAGGTGATAATGCAAGCAAAGCAAGATAAATAACTGCAGTGCTACAATGTGAATTACTTGGATCAGTTCTTTCTGCAATCTGCTCCTTTGCTAGCAACTCTAGAGTGCCACAAGGTGAAACACTGAGACCAATTCTTCATACAGTCTACACTTTTGCATTACAGAACACTTGAGCAGACTTTGGAGTGCCACAGGCTGAAACACTAAGACCATATATTCAGACAGTCTGCAACTTTGCCTGACAGAGAGCTTTCTCAATACAATATTCCAGCTGCTGAACCAAGAATACCACATCTTAGTATTGGGAGCAATTAAAAGTATCATTTGGCATTTGAACGAAATGTTTACTTAATTGTGATAAGATCTCATATCACAACTCCACACGAATGTCAAGGTAACATTAAAATCTATGCAATTGCAGTATTTCTGAATGCTGCGTTCATTGGCTACATCGTGTTCTAAACACGACCTGTAAAGTGCAACCAAAGTACTCTACAGTGGTTCATTCACAGCTGATTAACACACACCAGAGACACATAACTTTCACAACAAATTCAAGAACACAATTTACCTGAACAAGGAGGTGCTGCTTGTGTGAATAAGTTTAAGAGAGAACTTTATTGACAAACACATCAATCCAATATATTCTAGTCGATATTGGCATCAAAAACACAGAGGTGGCAGAATTTCTCAGAATTTCCATTTCCGAAGTATGTAACAGCTCTCTTACAATGTATCAAATTCATCCAATTAAGACTATAATTGACAGCTATTACATAAAGGACCAGACCTAAGCTTGGGAAATATCAAATTAAGACAGAACTGAAGGTAATCTAAGGATCGGGTTAGTAAGTATATCTGAAGATAGAGAATAGAAATCTCAACTGAACTCATGCACCTTCACCTCGTAGAGCATGCCAAAGACATTATGGTTTTGTGACCAGGGCTGTTCAGCTTTTCGTGAGGGAAATATTCCACAGCATATCATCAAAAATATAAGTTATCAACACATGAGGCAAATAAGTGAAATCACAAACAAAACGTGATTATTTGAGAGAACTCAACGTTGTAAATGCTGTTATGCGATTAAAAACAAACAACAAAGGGATTCTGGCAGAAATCTTTCAAATTTGGTTTTCAAAGATCAGATTCCTGACATATTTCATTCATTGATTTGAATGAAATATTTCTGTCCGACAAGAATTTATTATCATATACAACTTCAAAGTTCCACTACCCCTCTTCAACTGCCCATTGCCTGATACACCAAAGCACAATTTCAACTACCCATTACTCATTACCAAACTCTACTTGCCATTATCAGACCAGATATCACAATGTGGTCCATTTATGCCCATCACCAAATCACATATTCCATTACCAAATAATCCCCTCAGGATGCCCTCAGACTCCCTCGACTGCTTACCTGGTAAATCCTCTTCATTCTCGGAGACCGGCAGGCTGCTTATAGAACCGTTGTTGATCTGTTTAGTGGGTGTCTCCTTGGGATTCTTCAAATCTGCAAGAAAATGGTTAACATTTCTAGGACTGATGACGATGCAGGTTTCCAAGCTGAAAACGCAGAAATTTTAAAATTGGTCAAAATTTATACTGATGGCCGTACCCTGGAAAGCTCTTCATAAGCAGTTTGTGGTGGTATCATTGTTACCAGTTAAGCTTTATAATAAGGGAGGATTCCTCTGAGGAAACAGTATCAACTGAACAAAGGCTTTATAGGCTGCAAGGTGATTCACACTCAAGAAAGTTCACACTGAAAATTTCATATTTTTCATGCTGTTAGAAACGTATGACTGATAAATATTCAATACAGGACACAAAATGGTAATTCGTCATGCACGGCTGATCACCTAGATGAGTAAGTTGAACACTGAAACAACTCTGCTCTCTTCACCTTACAGATGTTTTCAATCTGTCTAAGAGCAGGTGGCAAGTAAATCACAGCAAATGGGGGATGCACATAGTTCACACCTGGATGGATATAAGCCCCGACTTTTAGTTCAACATGAAACTCCATGCAAAATAAGATAAATTCTGCAAGCCTGAATGCAAATTGTTGATCTGTTAATGAGCAGAGGTTGAAAACCGTTTCCTAAGACAACATGATATTTGAAACTAAATTCATGACTACCTGGACTGAAAGATTTAGTAAAATCATCAAAAAGTTCTGTAGAGTGAAAATAGAATCCAAATATATCAAACTGTATGCATAATGATTCCAGAAACTAAAGACATTTTTTGGTTAAGAAGGAAAACATGAATTGCTACATATAAGTGAAGAAAGCCAGCTTCCATCTAGCCTAACACTAACAAGGGACTGCTACAGATTTCAACACAAACGTGTTGCAGCATTTTGCAAACTTGTAAAAATGTCTTCCATTGTGCAAATCATACTTCGAAATGCAGTCAAATAAGAAGTATTTAAGGCAGTTTGTCCCTCATTATCTATCTTTGCATCCAGGAGAACAGTCAGCAAAACAAATCAACAAAGATAACATGTTCAGGTCAGCCAAGTTCTTATAGTCTGCTGGCCATACAGTGGTCATAGCAGTATCGATATTAACCAGTCACCAACATGACAAGTCAGGCATAAACGATCCACACAAATAAAATCGCTTTGTTATTCTTGAATGGGGGCTGTGGTACCACCTGCAGATGTCAGAAGACAAATTTGACTTCAAAAGTGGCCGTTGGACTTGAACCTTGGATAAGCTGAAACATGTTTCATGTGAGAAGCATGAAAAGAAGCAAGACATGTCTCATTCTTTATATTGTATGTGAACGTACTGGCGACAGTAGCCTGTCTGTAGGCCGGGGAGGCTTTCAGGTACTTGTCTGGTAAATGCCATTTACCTCCTGTAAAGGAATGCATCAGTGAGACAACATAAACACACAACTCAACTGTACAACACTTACATTCACAATGAAGGAGACCAGAGGGTATGAAAGATGGTTCAAGGTGACTTGTCAGTTCCGGGGTACCATGGCCATATTGTTATAACTTGGACTAGAAATCTTTAACCTTTTAAAGCAACAGAAGAGATTGCTGCAGGTCCTCTCCACCGTGAAGGCTTCGAGGGCCTGTGGACGAGAAGCAGTGCCACACGTGTGTGTGAAGAACACACACTGACAACACACAAAATGCACAATGCTATACAAAGTTCACAGACTGATATTTCCAAAGAAATTACATGAGAGAAAAGTGTACTTACTGTCAAGGTTTTCCACGATGTTTGGATAGTCCAGCTCCCACTGTGGTTTACATAACGAGTCAGAATCAGAGCCATCCGTATTGTAAGGAGCCCGCTGCAAATGCTTCTGCAGATTCTGATTCAAATTCAGGTTCTGTAAGAACTCGGTATAAATTGGTTGATTATGGATGCTTTCCAACTCATCGGCTGCACTACCATAATTCCTTATTGTGTCGAAGTTATTAAGCGTATGCATCGAGTCTTGACCACTTGGGCAGTAGGAGGCAGGTCGATTCGGAATCGGTGGTGGTTTTGGACTCGGTGGAATGTTAGGATTATTCTTTGACGTGGCGACGTCCAAGTTACTCATCTTCCCTGATTTAAAATCAGACGTGTGGTTGAGGATGATGTCATTGGATCTCGCGTGTGAACCCTCACCATCCAAATGGCGATGTCTGGCATATCTCCGCCGCTTCCATCGACAGACGACTACAATGATTATCACAATGATCAGTAGCCCAACACAAACACCTGAAATTAAGATACAGTGTTTGAAGGATGAAAAAAATTTTTTCACTTGTTTTTTTTCTGCTCAAAATGAAGAAACATCATCAGTCTCAAAACCCTTACCTTACCCGAACCCTGAAAAAATTTCTAAGTACAAAAAAATTTTTCACTGGTTTTTTTTTTTCTGCTCAAAATGAACCAAAATCATCAGTCCCAAAACTTTTTTGACTTTGAAAATTTTTCAAAATTTTGAACTGACTGAAAATTTTTCAAGTCCAAAATTTTTTTTCACTGGTTTTTTTTTCTGCTCAAAATGAACCAACATCATCAGTTGCAAAACTTTTTTACTTTGAAAATTTTTCAAAATGTTGACTTTTTTCTTCTAACCCTTACCCTAACCCTGAAAAAACTTCTAAGTACAAAAAAAAATTTTCACTGGTTTTTTAATGTTAGGCATTTGTTCCTTCTTACCAATAATGCCATATAATTCATCCATCGAGATGTTGATCCCTGTTGACGTAATCGATGAGAGGTTGACCTCCTCACACCGATGTCCTTTGGCCTCTGGTGGACAGCTACAGTTGAAAGCTCCTGGGGTATTCTTACAGGTGCCCCCATTCTTACAAGGGGCCTCAAGGCATTCATCAATGTCCAGATCACAGAATTTACCTGGAGAGAAGAGATGATATATTGGAACACAATGAAGCAAAGACATTCAATACACAATAACTCTCAGTACATGTATCTAGACAAGTATACATTCTACAGTCTACTTGGTGTGCCCTTTAAGGAAGCTTACAGTACAGCAACAAGATGAAGCATGGTCTTTTGGAACCCAAGAAAAGAGGGTGGATGATCATGATGGATTGGAGTAAGAGGGATAGAATGAGTACAAACCAATCAGCTTGAGTCTGAAGTCATCTTGAGGAGGACATTTTCGCCCAAGATTTCATGACTGAGGCCAGAAACGTATGTGATAGTAAGACTCAACATGCCCAAAGTGGGAGAAACCTTTAGCATAGACATTGTATAAGTACATGAAAACTTAACTCACCAGTGAACCCTCGACAGGTACAGAAAGGTCCCGCTTTACCCTCGTGACATATTCCAAAATTGTGGCATGGGTTAGGGTTGCAGTAGTAGCCATAGTCACAGTTCTTGCCAGAGAACTGGCTCTTGCAGTGGCACAGGTAGTCGTTGTAGAGATTCTCACAGTCACCTGGAAAGAGGCATATGATAGGTGGGAAACTTCTGAGCCAGTTCCGCATGTGAGACAAGAATACGCTATTGTCTGCAAACATCCTGAATTGGATTGATGTCATAAGCCATCTGGGACCCTTGTTATAGGCCTACTGCCGACACCTTTGCAAGTCAAGATGATAATGTTACACTCAGCAGTAATCAAAGGTTCAGCTCAGCTCAGAGCATGCACATTGTGGTTGCCATATCCCCTAACAAAACCCACTGAGGCAGTACTATAGTTAATCGATATGGTTCTGCCATCAAGCTGGCCGTGTCTTGTGGAAAGCAGCAAGATGAAACTAAATGCAAAAGACAATTTCAGAAGCAAAGCAATAATAATAAATGACACTTTCAGGCTGGAAAAAGGTGTGTAAAGATGACACAAGAAATCAGTCGTAAGACATATGGTCTCTTCTACATCTTCTGCAATACGGAGTCGAAAAACTCGAAAGATTTAAAATTCCAACACCAGATTGTCTAAGTATGAATTCAGTTCAGCAGGTATGCCCTTGAGCTTATAATGAAGCTGAAGCTGTCTGATAGGTCTTTAACAATAAGAAACACCAGACTATTCAAGAACTTACATTTTATAGTGTCAGTTTCTTGAAAATGAACATAATTAAGTCAATATAGATTTCAAGAAACGGTTGGTATGTAACAGATATAGAGCTCCTCTTGCTTTTTAAGCAATTTGGAGTATTGGATTTTACTAATAACCATGTCTTTCAAGTCCACAGCATACTCAAGACGAGGTTCGATATTAGCATTACCACTCTAAATATACAATCTCTGTTAGCACCATTGTGGTAAAGAAACCCAAAGGTAGACAAGCACTCACCATTATTCATACAAGGTTTAGATGCACAAGGGTTTAAGTCAATCTCGCATCGCTGTCCAACAAACCGACTTGTACAGTGGCAGATGAAATCAGCCCCCCTATTCTCACACGTGCCACGGTTTCGACACGGGGAGCTAACACATGGACCTATCATCTCTTCGTCACACTGCAGTTTGACTTTATTCATCTGCTGCAAGATGGCAATGTTGTTCTTCCCGCCCATCGGTGGGCTCTCATTGTTAATCAAAACATCCTTCATGCAGCCTTCAAATCCTTTGATAGCATTTGAGTATCCATGATTCAGAGCTGTGACCTGAGCGCCAAAATAAACAGCGTTGTTCTCTATATTCATGCTGGCACTGTAACCCGGCGCGATTGCCTGGGCGGTGTACTTCTTATCGACTGTTAGCTCGGCTGTGTTGCGGCTCCGCATGATTTTGATGTGGTGCCAGTGACCATCATTGATGTAGTAGTTGACCTGTGCAATTCCCTCACCACTGCCGAGGTCGAAGCGGTACTGGATCAGACCATCGATCATCTGAAACATACATTATTATTCAAATCAAGTAAGATAATACTCAAACCCATACCAGTCCATGCCAATTTGACCAGGTTCTTTAGACAGATATGAGAATGCTCAGCTCCAAGGTGTTTTCAAGTTACTATGCTTACCTCCAAGATAAATCTGTCAAGCTTGCCAGCGAATAGAATGATGGAGTTCTTCTGCAGCGTCCTGATGTAGAGGGATATTGTCAGTTGCCTCTCAATCGGCTGGAGGATGCTCCATAGCACGTAACCTTTGCCACGGAAACTCATTGCATTGGGTACCATTTCTGAAATACGACAAAAGATAGTTGAAAAGGTGACATGGTACCACAATCAGTGGTGAGAAATGCTGACTGCATGAGACCACTGATGATATCAGACTTAAACCACCCCTGAACTCAATCGTGAAGGAGACTTACGTTGTGGCTTCTTACACTCTGGATCATTATCACTACATCTGAAGATATCCTTGTCACACCTTGGTCCTGTCTTGCCCGGTGGACACAAGCACTGGAAACCCTGCAGCTCATCCGGCTCGCACACCTTGAAGTGAGGACATGGGTCGCCTGCACACTTGTTGAGGGCAATCTCACATCGAGTACCTGCAAATGTGGGAAATGTGTTATGTATCAGGGATCAAGTCACGCAACCCCAACATCGCAAGCTTGGGTCAAGTGTCTGATGAACCACACCAAGTATTTGGAACAAACTCAAGCACCATTGTTCGGATGGTGGATCTTCTTTAAATAATGTCGCATTCACCCATCAGTATTTGGAGAAGAAGTGGATGGTGTCTGTCACATAACAGAAACTCAATCTAGCTAGTCTTCGTCTCACCTCCAAAGTGATCCTTGCATTCACATTTGTGAGTGAGCTCATGCTTCAAGCTGGAGTAGGTGGCACCATCGTCTGTCTTCACTTGTACCATCTGTGATTTGTCAAACTCGACAACGCTGACACATCTTCCATTTTTGCACAACTCGCTCGTACACACATCATTGAAAACCTTCCCGACTGGTACCCCTATGGCTTTCTCTATCAGAGGTGCTGCTCGTTCCAGTTGACGCTTCAGCGGGTTCTTCCGATAGAAGTTATCCACAGATTTCTCCACCGCCAACAGAATGTCCAAGTCCTCATTCACATCTCGGCGATACCTAACTGCACCATCGATATTCCTCGGGGCCGGTTGAATACCCAGGATGAACACCTGATTCATTTCAACTTGCAACTGCTTTGCTAAAGTCGTGACAAAAGGAGTCTTGAGCCTGGCCACGAAATGTTTTGGTGAGACTGACGAAAGACGCATTATGACTGCATTAGCAACCATTTCATCTGTGATGGTTTGGATTTCTACATTGACGTTGCCGTAAGTTGTGAACTTTCCATCAGTCACACTCACGTTTAACTTGTACTTTCCACCATCAATACCACTGTTTGCAATAATCAAACCACTGTCTGCGACTACTTCGAAAAGAGTAAAGGAAGCATTTGGAAGGCCGAAGGTCAACTCATCATAAAGATCACGATCCCGGGCCTTCAGCTGCCCAATAAAGCCACCAGGGAACTTATCCTCGTAAGAATTAACTGACAAGGAGAGTGGTAAAAGTTCTGGAGCGTACATACTCTCGTCAACGATGCGAACATAAACGTTCGTATCGGAATACAATGGTGGTGTGCCATTGTCAAACGCTCTGATCGACAACTCATAAGTCTCCTTCAAAGCTTTGTTGAACTTCTTGATGCTGCTCAGCACCCCTTCTGGAGTGATTCTAAAGGCCCGATCCTCATTCCCAGCATTGATGTCGAAGATGTACGGAGGGCCATTAGGGTCAAGGTCCTTGTCGGTCAAGTTGAACCGGGTGACTGCATGTCCATAGTCAGCACCCTCCTGAAGAACATCCAAATCGTAAAGTTAGCATGATTTAAGAAATGTTAATAGCAATTTCCTTGAACAAGAACCAAGACTGTGTACATTGCCTGAAACTCTTGTGCACCAAGTTTGGTTCTTTTGGTGAAATTGCTATACAATATGAGTTACTGGGTGGGGAGATGAGGAGTGTAGTCATTTTGTGTGTCAATAATGTAAGCCGAATTGCAATGGGTGCCATAGAGTAAAGTCCTTTTAAGAACAGTGTGAAGTTAAACAAATCAGGTCAACTATTCTTAGCATGTATATATCAAAAACAGAAATGGAATGTTGATTCTTATATAACTGATAACTGATTATGTAAAGTAAAAGATAACTTTGCTACAACTCATAATCAAATATGAATCCTGAATGTTTTTGAACAGAACCCGACATTAACATTTGCTGTGGAATCACAGAGATTTTTTTGAGTAGGCCATGCATATAAGAATATGACTTCCGAAAGGTTGTCAGGTGTCCAAGGAGAATTTAAAGGCTTTGATGACACAGTTGCGTTACACTGTTCAGACAATGTGGCATTCAACCCACTACAGGAGATAGATGGTGCTAGAGCAGAGTGCGAAACCCACATCAACACAGGTGAAGTGAAAATGTGCATCACATCATATCGGTTGGGGAAAGCTCTGAATACAGGACACTCTGAACACTTAAGGTGTGTTCACTGTGCAGTGGCGACTGCAACATGAGTCGCTAGGGAAAGCACTGATGTGGATATGATGTTATCAGTGATGATTATGGCTGTGAGAAAAGGGAAAAGAGTTGAGTGCAGTTGGAAATAGCAAAGTGCGGAAAAAGAGTTCAGTGCAGAGAAGAGAAGAGAAGAGCTCTGGGAACAGAGGAAATGATATGGATTTTCAAGTTTAGAGTAAAGAGTTGATGAGGAGATTTAAGAGATATATGAAAGAGCACAGATATATTTCAAGCCCCTTCCAAAGAAAGAATATCATGTAGAGACATATGAGTTATAGAGAGAGTGTGCCGTGGGGAAACACAGGAAACACCAGAGTGTACTCGAAGTGTTTCAAAGGCACACCATACTGGGGTGTCCAACGTATTTACAACATTGAGCACGGTTACGGAGCGAGGCATGATTAGAGGGCGCCACATGTAAGGGGGCTAAGGCACACAAAATACTAGGTCATGTGCTGCTCTAAACAACCTGTATCTGTTCCTGGATTAGTGTTTTGTTTTTGTAATTTGATACGTCAGCTTCAACGATGGCTAATCAGGCCTATAGTTTCTCTTGTGTGTGTATGTAACTCTAGATATGGAGTGAGTATGTAAGTCAATTCTATGAAATATGTGTATTGTAGAAAGAAGCTCTAGTGAGGATGAGTTTAGAATAGGAGTAGAGAGTAGTTGATCAGTGTGTTAAACATGTGAGAGACTACAGCAAACGTGCAATTGAAGTTAGACGGCATAATCAACAGGTCTCTCGCCATCACGTGTTATCCTTTCAGGAGCCATTCCCACTGCCAAGGTGGCAACACCTGCGATGTAACGGGTTACATGACTGCATATGCAGTGCTGCCATTTGATTGAGATCACTCCTAACTGACTTTACAGTATCATTGAGAGGGATGACTTGAGTACTTTTTCAGTGAAATGGCTGCAGAGTATTACACACCTCATAGAATAAGTGCCCAGAGTGATTATTTGGCTTCATGCACAATATCTGCAAGCCTAAACATATTAAGAGTCACCAAAGGATACTTATTCTGTGATGACGTGATACATACAAGATTTGGCAGGGCATGTATCTAAAGATGGAACAACCTTTTGTTTGCAGACACACAGTAGATAGTAACATTTCTGAATCACTATGATGGAAGAACCGTTCTAAAGCTTAAGCTGAAACAAGAAATGTTTGTGTGCATGGTGTGTGCATGGCTGTAGAAAAGAAGCAATTCTAAGTCATATGCATGGCTACTAAATCTACCAAAGTCACACAAAGCATAGACTTTCTTCTACCCAGTACCAGGCTTGAACAGGCAATACCAAACCACTACAGTTCATTCTACCTAAACCAATAGTTGACCCATGCAAGGGCAAAAGCCTCTACAAGAAGGACATGACTCTGCACCTTTCCTTGTAAAAGTTACATGCCCTGCTAAAGCTCCAAGCACCAGTGCGTAGTTCTTGCTTCCCTGCAACATGTACTAAATAATCCGACCTTGTTCACCAACAAAATAACCAAGGAATCATTGCATTCAGTCTTCTTTCAAGAAGACACGTTTTTTAACTGGACAAGACAGGTACTACTTATAAATAATCTTAGCGAGGACTTCCAGCAATTACAACAACATTAAATTTAGAAAAAAACCTAGAGTGACAAGCCAGCATTGTAAGCTAGAGTGAGGTTACGATTGGCAAGAACGTAAGCTGATATTCTAAAGCACGGGCAGCCCAGGTCCAAGCTTTCACTAAGCTAAGCAAGATGACACTTATACCATGATTTGAAATAATTAGGGACACATTAATGAAAGGACAGAAATAAACATTAAAGCTCTAATGACCTAATTGATAAGTGAATCAACTGAATCAACTGATTGTAACAAATCTACGCCCTTTATCTAAATATCCATGTACAGTGGAACCCCAGTAACACGACCACTCATGGGACCGAGGTTGGATGGTTGCGTTACCGGAGTGGTCGCGTTAGTGAAGTTGAAAATCTGGAGACAAAATGCATGATTAGGTTTTCCCGCAAAATTTTTGAACTTTTTCATAATTTCAAAATTCTGAAAAATTTTCAGTCAAAATATTTTTGGGACTGATGATGTTTATTCATTTTGAACAGAAAAAAAAAACAAGTGAAAAATATATTTGGACTCGGAAATTTTTTCATCCATCAGATTCGAATTTTTTCATACGTTCAAAATTTTGACAAATTAGAAAGGAAACCATTCGGGACTGGCAATTCTTGGTCGTCATAATGGGATGGTCGCATTACCGGGATGGTCGCATTACCGGGGTGGTCGCCGGCCGGGGTTCCACTGTATCAATCAAGCTAAGCAACACTTGCTACAATGAAACTTTTAAGACATACTCCCAACAGATTTTTCTCTCAACAAGTTTTTTTTAGGTAACATGTCAGGGCAAAGTTTCATCGGCAAAGTTTCATGTCAGCTACCTCTTTCAAATCTAATTAGAAGAACAGCAATCCATTGAATCGTTGAACACTGATGTTAAAACCTGCATTAAATCCAATCCAAAGCATTAGCGTTTAAGTGAAATGTTTGGCTAGTGCAAGCAATTGTCTGTTACTTTTAGATGAGCATCACAACCGTTGAGAGAATGAGTTAGAGGATGTGTTGGGCTGAGATGTCAATACTATCTTGTAATGAAGCTCAACAAGGAATGATAGAAAGGCATGAGAGTCTAACGCCAACCGATTTCTACCATTGTTATTATTACCAGTGGAACCAGCACATAAACTTCAAACTGGACTCAAAGACATATCATTCTCAACGTCTCTGCTATGGGCTATTTAACAGCACAACCTAAAATACGGCAAAACTCGATGATTTTGTTTCTGTCACATGCAAAGTCTTCAGTTACGGAAAGAACCTTTCTCATCTTAATCAAAAACATACAAATCGAAAGGTACCAGTTCTGAGGAGACTTCATACAGCAAAGAAATGATGCTCTTTCAACAAGAAACTGCCACCACAACATAAGTCTGCTCAACAGAGTTACAATTTACATTGCATGCAATTATGTTCCAAAGGAGGAAATACTACTTTAATGAAAGAAATTTGAGACTTACACAAGACTTACAATAAGAAAGAGAGAACCCAGCCACCAAAATATGTTGTACTAACTAATGACCATCTTGCTATGGAGATAGGGCTTCATGTCATTTACAACATTCTGTCTCTCCATCTTGAAGCAGCTCAAGGCAAGGTGCTTTATTCCATAAACATATGTCCATCATGTTACTTCGAGATGGGACAAGTGCGTATTGAGCTGCACCGAACACTTGATACAGGTCTCACCTACTCCATCAGGCAATACATGCTATTTGGGACCTGCTCTTGGTCTGATATTTGATTTGTCATTCTAAAAGGCCTTGGTCACAGGATACGTATGTTTTGATCACAGTGGTCCATGATGTCACTAGAACAGATAGGTGTTCACTTTTAGGCCTTTTAGAATGAAAAATGAATATTGGTTGTTGGTTTTCTAATCAAGACCACTTGGGTAGACCAAGGACCAACAGCTTGATGTGAATTCCTTAGATAAAGCCACGACAATGACATCTAACTAGAATACCCCAACACCGAGACAACACAGGTACAACAAATCAATGCCAACTACTTGGATAAGGCTAACTACAAAATTAGGAAAAGGTCATTCCAGGATGCTACATCTGACATTTTCATTGCTTTCATTTCGAAAAATAAAATGCAAGGTAACTTGTTCAGTCAGGTTGCTTTATCTACAACTATTTTGCTAAATGATAAAAAAGCTAGAATAAGACTTTGCCAGAAGCATACACTATTGTAAGATGCAGCTAAAAGGCTAGTCTAACAGTAGAAATAGTGACAACTGTATGTTTTGTTTTGCTTTAACTGGACAAACATCCAAAAATAAAATTTACAAGACTTTACATTGGAAATGAAGACATTTTGTATGTTTGTACTGACAAAAAAACTTTTAGGAACAAAAATAAATGTGAACGTTTGTATTATGTGGAACTTTTTTGTTTGTATTCAACAATTTTGTTGTTTGTATTTTGTTATGTTTTGTAAGTTAGCTTATCGTGTTGTGATTGGATGATGGGATGACAACAGAAGGTCACAGGATCACAACAATGGACATCTGCTTGCACAGATCCAATGACAACATATTGATTGGTGAGGTATTACGATAAGTGAGGGATTCCAATCCATGGTACATAGTGTCAAGGTCACAGACAGGTCAAAGGTCAAGGTCAAAATATCATAGAATCATGGGATGCACATTAGCATGGGTTTCATTTTTCAGGGTCTAATGCAGTCTCACTTATTTATGACATACTCTCAAGTTGTTATACACAGGTTGCTAGGATAACCTAAATGGCAACTATGGCAACTCACTGCACCTAGCAACCATAGAACCAACCAGATGAAGGCAACTATACACGAGTGGGAATCTTTGACTCTCCGTTCCATGACATTTTGACTTTGTACTTTGATCAATCCCAAAATGCAGAAGGACTCCAGAGGACAGGCAATAGTATAAGGCATGCAAACCAGGACCAGGCCTTGCAGGTCCAGCACTTACAAAAAACATCGGGCCTTTGATATTTCCTTCCTCATCCACCTTTAGTAACAGACAGTGAAAGTGGGGATCGAAAAAGTTAGACTGGTTAATAATATGATGAAATAAATGGAAATCATGAATAAAATGAGAACGACTGGACATTCAAACTCAAGATAAACCGCTGGTGGAGTTTTCGGCCCACTTTACACTTGAATAGGTGTCCATACAGTGATGTTACACATGAAGCATGACATAGCTGTGGGACTCCTATTTGAGTAAATAGCTACTTTGGGTGTGGACCAAGCGTGGAGGGCTCAAGGAGTCGCTGAGTTTTTGTTTGTTCCCAATGTGTTCTTGGAGAAATAACATTGCCAACAACATGAATCACATGCATTATGATTGTTGAGCTGCACACTGAACAATTATTGAAAGCATGTGATGAATGAAGCCAGCAATGCAGCTTGAGTTTTAGTGATTTACAACGATAATACGAGCAACCCCTTGGCTACGCAGGCAATGAGTCTCAGCAACAACAAACCAAAGAGAAACATCAACTCATGATTCTTCAAATCTTTGGACAATATACAATCCTCCTGGTTCAAAGTGAACACAAATGTTGCTCAATTCATTGCCACATAGCATGGTCATCACCAGCAGTATCCACAATGTGAATGGTAACTAAAGAAGTCACCAGAACAAATATGTGCAAATGGTAACAACACCCGTCGCTGTGGAGGGCCCTGCGACCAAGGTTGTAATGGTAGCTAATGATAATTACATAGAAACAGGACTAGGGTGAATAGGGATAGCAGGGAACAGATTGCGCAGGCGCACTGATTACAACTGTGCAATAACTAGTGAATAAGACCTAACCATCAAATATCTGTTCACGTTTGATGGGAGGCGGCATGTTTATGCTTGAAGGGAGCTTAAGAAGGTGTGATGTCAGTGGTGTATTTCAGGCTCAGGCTGCACCACGCAGATACATCAGGTTCAACATTCTAAATAGGGATTGTCTACTGCATATATCTACACCAATTCCAATGGGAAACTGTTAATTTCAAATCTTCAATGCAATGCCTTTCTATATCTCAATAATGACATTGATGATATCAGGCGTATGCAACCCCTGCCAGATACACTCCCACCAACTCTTCAAATAAATTGCATGCGAATTAGTACGGGGATTTAGGCCAGTGCGCGCTTGGTGCTTGAGCTGCACCTACTATTCACATCTCGATGCCACTGTGCAAGCTCATTTCTTAACTTTTGGAGAAACTCAAACTATTTAACTCAAATTAATCCATCAACGATCCAGCCATATAGATTTTTGTCCTAACAATGACTACTGATTATTCATGACTACTAATTGATGAGGAAATAGTCTGCTAACAGGTACTAGCCTATCTTTGTTGATCAACATCAACATGCACTAAGAAAGAAAACTTCGACTTTTATGGACGTCTACTTTTGCAGTGTTGACGTTGGCCTAAGAACCTGGAGGTCAGCCCACTCACTCCTATACCTGCAAGTCAGTGAACAAGTTCACTACCCTTGCTAAAGTGCCAAAAGACTGGCCCATTTCCCACCAAGAACAACCATATACCCAGCAGAAACCATGGTAGGCCATGCCCCATATACTCCTCTACCAGTCGAATCCAACCAAACCACTGCCAGTTCCTAGGAGAAACAACCCGCTAGGCACCAGCCTAACGTACATTCTATTCATTCCCCTATTACCAATATTATCTATTCCTAAAGTATTCACATAATAGAGTCGCAGCAGCGCACTAGCTATCGCATTCTCGCAAAGGAACCATGCGCCTGGAGTAACTAGGATAGGACCAAATGTATTCATGTCGTGGACAGAAAGATAGGAGATATATCATATCGTGGAATCATTGCAGGTATCTAAATATTTAAAGATTTGTAACTGATGAAGAGGGACTGTATAAATGTACATGTAATATTCATTGAAGTCACGCTGTATCAGGTCTAAAGGTGCATTGACATTTTGCACCATGATGCAGGTAAGATCATCATTATGGTGTCAAATGTGTAAGATGCGGCCTTTCATGTCCTCTCTACTGACCTGGACTATGGCTGTGTAGTTGTCCAACTCAAATATAGGTGGGTTGTCATTGAAGTCGAGCACATGGACTGTTAGCTGGACCGTAGAGGTGAGCCGCTTAAGACCACTGTCGACAGCTACGATCTTCAGGATGTACTTGTCATTCTGGAAAGTGAAAATATATATCAGTCACTTAAATTGCCTACAATTCTTCTGACTCCTTTATTTCAAGATTTTTTACAAATTGGGGGTCAAATCATGAAATAGCAACATATTATACAACCTATGGTTTCCTGATGGATCACTACGAAATCCAATGTGACAACAGTCATACCTTTTCTCGGTCAAGAATTCCGGTCGTTTTGACGGTTCCATCCTTCTCCATCACAGAGAAGAGTTTCTCATCATTTCCAGCAATGATTGCGTAGGAGAGCTGGCCGTTTTCTTTGCTGTCCGCATCCGAAGCCTCAACCTTGAAAGTGACAGAATGGAGTGTAAGTATACAACATGTAACTACCATTCAAGGCCTTGCTCTATTAACTACAGCTGCCAAAGCGCATCAGAGGGGCTGAATCCATTTTAGTCTTAGAGCACATTCTCTGGATTTTGAAACCTATTGACACTTTTCACAAACAAATCCAGTGAGAGCTGTGACGGCCTCTAGCAACTGACCTTTATGACCTCCGTCCCTCTCCGCACATTCTCAACAACTTTCTTCATGTAGAATGGTTTCACAAACTTTGGTGCATTATCGTTGAAGTCTGTGACATTGATGTTGACTTTGGTAGAAGCAGACAGCGAGGGGGTACCGCCATCGTTGGCCTGGATGGTCAGGAAATATTCACGGGCAGTTTCAAAGTCGAGGCTCCGCACCAAGTAGATAACTCCTGGAAAGACGAGGAAAAATAAGTCAGTGTCATACATCTGTGTCTAATTGGCAGATACAGACTGAGGTAGTGGGACATCAGAGCATCAATCAAGACTTACCAGTGGTTGTATCGACCCTGAACATGCTCTGTTCATTCCCGCCCATGATAGAGTAAGAGATCTCAGCGTTGATACCGATGTCTTTACTCATGGCATAAACAGTCGTCACACGATTCCCAATCTTTAGATCCTCACGGATGCTGGCATAGTAGATAGATCGTTCAAACTCAGGTGGGTTGTCATTGACATCAAGTAATACAACCTCTAGCCTGGCTGTCGAGGACAAAGAGGGCGTTCCCTGATCCTTTGCCATCAGAGTGATGTTGTATGCTGATCGGGATTCTCTGTCCAGATTTGTGTTGACGCTTACAATACCACTGGTCTCGTCAATGTGGAAGGTGTCGCTATATCGTCCAACTAAGCTGTATTTGACCTTACGATTGATACCTGAAAGAGGAAAACACAGAGATTAACTCAAAGCTGGTGACTGCAAATTCAAACTGTCCTCATGCTTTGGTTCAAAACCAACTGACCTTTCACGTCTCGACCCTAAAGCTTGGAATCACTGGAAACTTACCAACATCCAAGTCAGTTGCGGCTACCCGCGTCAGCAACGTGTTCACCTCAGCGTCTTCTAGAATTGCCACAGAGTATTTCTTCATTGTGAATAGCGGCGGGTTGTCATTGATGTCTGTCACACTGATATACATGTCCGTTGTACAGGATCTGCCTCCGCCATCCACAGCATGCACCACCAGGTGGAATTCAGAGATCGTCTCTCTGTCCAGTTGTTTCTTGGTGGTCAGGATGCCTGAAGACAAAGATCCAGGGAGAAAATGCATGATTAAGTTTTCCCGCTAAAATTGTTGAACTTTTTCATAAATTTCAAAATTTGAAATTTTTTTTCAGAGTCAAAAAATGTTTGGGACTGATGATGTTTCTTCATTTTGAGCAGAAAAAAAAAACAAGTGAAAAACATTTTTGGACTCAGAAATTTTTTCATCCTCCAGGATTGAATTTTTTCACCAGTTCAAAAATTTGAAATTTTTTTTCAAAGTCAAAAAAATGTTTGGGACTGATGTTGTTTCTTCATTTTGAGAAGAAAAAAAAAACAAGTGAAAAAAACTTTTGGACTCAGAAATTTTTTCATCCTTCAGACTTGAATTTTTTCACAAGTTCAAAAATTTGAAATTTTTTTTTCAAAGTCAAAAATGTTTGGGACTGATGTTGTTTCTTCATTTTGAGCAGAAAAAAACAAGTGAAAAACATTTTTGGACTTAGAAATTTTTTCATCCTTGAATTTTTTCACAAATTCAAAATTCTGAAAAATTCCAGTTGCACTGTACGTACCAGACTTCCTTTCGAGCAGGAATGAGTCGGAGCCCTTTCCATCCAGTAGGTACTCAATCCTAGCATTCCTTGTTCCCTTCTCATCCCTGTCTGTGGCCTGGACACGTGCAATGTAAGAATTCATTGCAATGTCCTCTGGGATCATACTCTGGTAGATTGGCTACAAAGTCAAGGAACACAAGTCAGTTTTTGCCAATGATTTTGGGGATTTAAGTTATGGATAGGGGTCCCATCCAGCAGTGCTGAACACTACAAATTTTTGTACCGACAAAGGTGTTCCTGAGAATGGCAATAATAGACATGGATGATGTGTGTGATGTTAACCTTCAAAAATCCTGCCACTGGATGTATTCTAAAATGATAATGAAGTAGTCACTAGCTGACCTTTCAGATATTTTATTGAGTGTCTGAGCAGTCAGAAACTAGCCAATGACAAAGGCTTCCAAGAAACAAGTCTTTAAACGAACAAGATTTGAAACCAACCTTCACCATAATGATACAGACAAGACTTGAATTACTGATGCATCAAGTTTCCAACAAAAATAATGGAGATGATTTAAAATGTTGACTGTTACAACGAACGAGCTCATCAAGTTTTGCCAGATTTCCCAACCATGCACATACAAATGTAACATGCTTGGTAGGACAGTCATTGAAACAGGCCAAATGCTCTTGAGCTTTTCGTTTTGCAGCTGTTACTCCAAAACGTTAAGTATCGCATGGTTTGTGTGAGAGTATTTCACTCAATCGTTGCAGTAATTGCATGTCAGTAGTGAGTAGTGTACCTGTACAAAAAAAACATGTCGAGGGAAAGGGTTACAAGATGGAGGAATGTAGATTTGAAGATGATCACAAAGCTGTCTCTTTGACACATTCGAATGATATCTGACTTGACTGGCGGAAGGAATGAAAATAGATAAATCGTCTTTTCCTTCTTTTTTATCATCAATAGTGTTGTCAAATATGATTGGTTTGGAGCAAGAAAAGAGGAAAAGCTTGGTGTATGTTTTAATTGATGGAGTACTGTATGAATCTTGCTAGCTCACTGAGTTGGAATGGCCAAGGCCAAACTTATTGTATGGAATCTTCTATGACTCCTCTTTCTCCCCAGTTAGCACATTAGAAAGGTCGGTCCCTACTCAAGTTGACCCCCACCCAAGATTTTAGCACTTGATCAGATGACTGGGCAACCTGTTACTGCAACACCAACAATTCCTCAACATCAGGTATTCCAGAAGTACTTTAAAGCATAACTTAAGGCACAATGCTACGACTTCACCACACATCTAGTCTGCATGCAAACTTTAATAGTACGAATTTCAAATAAGAAATGTAAATCACAAAACATGAACGGATTAAACCTAATTTCAATCAAAATTAATATGGCAGGGTCAAAATATACTCCCAGACTGAAGAGGTTTTGGGGAAAGGGACATGAAGTAAGTGTGTTTGGATGTGAAATGCATGAGTGTAATTCCCTGAAAGCCGCAGCTACAGGACGTGATCACACACAACCAAAAACTGAGCGTGGATATTTGTCAACAGCATTGGCAATTGTTCCAATGGTCAACATTCAAAGACCAGTTTGAACTCATCACCACTGCTGTTGTCCACCTGTGGTTCTGGCAATGTGTGCCCTGGCCTTAGTCTTGTGAGCGGTGTTGTGTGGATAGTATGCAAACATGGACATGTAGATAACTGTGTGATCGTACACTGCAACAAAACACGGGATATGAGAATCCAAAATTCTGAAAAATTGCCAAAAATTGCAAAAATCGTGCAACATCGTTCGACTGACTGACATGTAAACTATTAGCAACTATGATAAAATGCCTACACTTAGTCACAAACCATGTTTAGAGTAGGCCAGGGTGTATTAGACAGGCTGTGCACTCCCACTCCTACTATAAGGTTGGGTGAGTTTACATACTGCACAACCTCTCTATTACACTACAATGTACACCCGATGTGAACTGGTTAGTGATCTACTCAAAGTTTGGTTTGTGATAAAGTTTACAATACAAGTGTTGGGTGACGAGACGGGCGTACTCACAGAGAAAACATCGCTATATCCAGAAAATTCAATACTGGTAGTTAACGTATCGTTTGTGTCCGTATCGGTCCAAGCCGCCTGTATATCGGAATGCATAGTAATTAGTGAAGACAAAAGGGGGCGTAACATCACATACAGTGCCAAAAGAGGCTTGCGGTAGTGACATCATGAATGTAGTTGAAATCTAGTCTTAATGATGGTGCAAATTGTACACTGGTTGGGTAAAAGAGCTCGGCTCTGATTCTTAGCAGATGGTCCTACTGAACATCAAGATACTGGACTAGTAGGGTGATGGCAAATTTCAACTGCAACAAATGATGCCACCAGCACCACCTCTTTATGTCACGTGATGAATTAAAAGTGCATGTTAGAGTAGTGAAAACTGCTACCGGTAAATAACTGACATACCTTGACAATTACGAGGTTGAAATGCATTAGATAGTGTACAGAGTTAAAGATAGGAGGCGTAATAATCTGTTTCACCTTGACCAGGGGAGTTATGGAGTTATAATGAGAGATTGGCTGTTGAAGCGATTTGAGAATGAGACAAGTTTCTTGCGGCAAAATGAAGATGTGCCATACTAGAATAACAGTCTTACTCCAGCCAAAAGCTAGCACAGTTTATTTCCACATAAGCAAGTTACTGACAGACTCTCTGAAGCAATTTGCCTGTTAACTTATTATTCATTATCTAAACTTTACAAGATTCTTTGTCCCATAGACCCTCAAACAATGAAGGGGCTGCCAATAACTTCATTCTAACCTCAAATGACGACTGACAGCAGTTAATGCCTCAAGAGTAATGAAGAGACTCTGGGAAATTGATGATTGTGCAGAGACATTTCTACTTCTGGCCGAAGGATCTGTGTACAATGAATGGAAGGTGCCTGCTGTTTGAGAAGGCTCATCTGCAGAGCCTAGCCCCACACACCCGTGGAGAGGCAACTACAATGAGGAGGGATGGTCAGAATAGAGGGATTTAATGATGGTGCCAACATGTTTAGGACCCAAGTGAATGATCTGTGTCATGAATGGTGTTACTACACGTGGTTCAAAATCTCCTGAACCTTGTCGGTTCACAGCTGCTGAACCTAGACCCACCAACGAGTGGTGAGGCAACCGCGGTCGAGCAGACTGACCCGTGGGTGACCATGATGAGTGATTGTCAGAATAGAGGGCGCCACACCGACTGAGAGATTATTTCCCATGAGAGAGTGACCCCTACCTTATTGTCATCAACCAAAACAGTCAGGATATGAAAATTTGGAGAAGTAACCTGCAACATGTGCAATCAGCATAAGTTCATTCAGTCTTTTTAATGATTTGGTCATCTAGAGCTCTTCTTATCACTTTAATAGATTAAGAATCATCAAAACTTAATTTGGTTTATTTGCTCCGGCACATACTGACTAAGTATTTTAGGTGAGGACTGCCTTCAGGACTGTGGTTTGTTATTTCAATCCTTGAAATGAACAAAGCCATCTTCCATATTCCAGCCTAATTGTTTGACGTTGTTCTTCAAAGCCTGAAATTCTGTTATGGCTATTATCCCTGGAAATGCATGCTGGTAAGAGATGTTATGGTCTTGCTGACACCCACCATCAAAGTTGTTGAATTACTCCCGCAGAACAAGCCAATGTTATGTTTTAGTGTTGTCTGACAACGACCTGGTCATCAACTTTGGGGTATAGCAGTTTACATTTCACCAGTATTATCCGGTCCCATTGTTAAATATTCTCTCTTCAGATAGGATATGTAGTCAAGCGAGCATTATGTCAGCTGTGAGCGTGTGGTCAGTTATGGTCGTTTTGTTCAATAAAGTACAGTACAAATTATCAAAAAGGTGAAACTTTCAAATCAAAGTTGTCAAAAAGTTTACTTTACTGAAGCAATTTACTAGAATAGTGATTTTTCTTACTTTTAGCTCAACTTAACTTTAATGTGAATGAGTTTTATAACCGCAGATACATGTCTGATGATGATCCCTTTACGTCTGAGATTATTACTGCCATATGAAATGGTGTCCACACATGTTCAATCAATCAAGTAGAAAGACTTCTCTTCTACTTCTTCTTGACATTTGGCCTAGTATCTTATCTCCAGTATCAGATCTGTACACTTTCCAATGCATCGCATCTATACACCAAGCATTCAATTCCCTGCCCTCACTCACCTTATCACAATGGGGGTCATTATCATTATCGTCCAGAATATGAATCACTACATTCACACTAGTGACAAAAGCGCCATCTGATGCCTCGATAGTTAACTCATAGGTCGGCGTGACTTCTCGATCAAGATGCTTATTCACGAAGATTTCTCCAGTGCGCCTCACGTTGAATTGTCCAAGCTTGTCGCCGGCAGTGATGTGGTAACTGACGAGAGCGTTCTGGCCGAGATCGCGGTCCGTGGACGAGATGGTCACGATGACAGTACCAGGGAGAGCATCCTCATTCACGGCACCTGCAGATGAGAAATGGCACTGATCAGTTAGAGGTCAGAGACATCAACAAAGGCACTATAGAACCAATCACGATCTTAAGACATTAAGTTTACCTGATCAACTGATAAGTTGCCCTTTCTCAATCAACAGACAAAGACTTCTAACACAACCTGGCCAGCCAAACAAACTTGGTAACTGGAACATATCAGAACAAAAAACACCTGGCTCTCTAGATCTGGATGTCAAGACCAAACTTTCGAGGACTTAAACATATTCTTGAATTACCTGTATACTGCTTCTGGCTGAAGACTGGAGGCTCATCATTATGATCTGAGATATCAATATCAATAACAGTTGTGTCAGACAACCTCTTGGGAGAGCCATTATCTCTTGCAATCACTGTGAATGAATACTTTTCCCGGGTTTCGCGATCCAACTCCACTAACGTCGTCAGCCACCCTGTCTGTGTATTCAGGTGGAAGACGTTGGCAATGTTTGCAACATCATCAGCAAAGGAATAAGTTATGTCAGCATTCGGTCCAGAGTCCTTGTCACTGGCTTTAACCTGTATGACCCTGGTGCCAATATCCGAGTTTTCTGCAATGCTGACAGAATATGGGTTGACCTCGAACTTGGGACTGTTGTCGTTGTTGTCCATGACATGGATGGTCACCTCGGTGTAATCGACCAGCGGAGGTTTGGACTTTGTCTTTGCTTGGATGGTAAGAATGTAGATGGTGATGTCCTCATGATCAAGTGGCTCAATAAGAGTCAACTTCCCATCCTGGTTCATGGTGAACTTTGCTGGGTTGTTCGTGGTGCCCACATTTCCAGCCACGATATGGTACTCAATGGTAACATTGCTCTGTGCTGTTATCGTATTAATGATGGTTCCCAATGCAGTGTCTTCTGGGAGGAAGTACTCATACTGCCGTTGTTCGAATTCCGGTGGTGACAAATCAGTGGCCATGATGAAGATTTCTACAGGGACAAAGTTTTCCTTTGGTGGTTTACCCTTGTCTATGACCTTGATGAAGAACGGTATCAGTTCGCTCTCTGAAGTAGAGAAGAATCAAGACATTAGCAGTTATATATGGCAAGCCAAAGCCAAATTTTCCCAGGGTTCGATTATTTCCGCTTTGGTTTTGGACTCAAAAATTTTTTTCATCCTTCAGATTAGAATTTTTTTGAAAAATTTTCAGAGTCAAAAAATGTTTGGGACTGATGATGTTTCTACATTTTCAGCAGAAAAAAAACAAGTGAAAAAAATATTTGGACTCAGAAATTTTTTTCATCCTTCAGACTTGAAATTTTTTGAAAAATTTTCAGAGTCAAAAAATGTTTGGGACTGATGATGTTTCTTCATTTTGAGCAGAAAAAAAAAACAAGTGAAAAAATATATTTGGACTCAGAAATTCTTTTCATCCTTCAGACTAGAATTTTTTTGAAAAATTTTCAGAGTCAAAAAATGTTTGGGACTGATGATGTTTCTTCATTTTGAGCAGAAAAAAAAACAAGTGAAAATAATATTTGGACTCAGAAATTTTTTTCATCCTTCAGACTAGAATTTTTTTGAAAAGTTTTCAGAGTCAAAAAATGTTTGGGACTGATGATGTTTCTTCATTTTGAGCAGAAAACAAAAACAAGTGAAAAAATATTTGGACTCTGAAATTTTTTCAAAAAGTCCAAAGAATTTTTGGACTGTAATGCCCAACTGGTCTAAGGCATCATACAATTGCGACCGCCAACAAGAAATTCATACTTGGAACTCTACATCAGGTTGTAGAGGTGAAGAGAATCTTACAGAATAGGCACCGAGCATAACGTTTTTGGCCAGAGAAGTTCCAGATCACACCATGAACTTACCAAAGTCTGACAGGTTATTCTTCACCCTGATCCTGCCCGAGTATTCTTCTATCTTGAACAGTTCGCCGGCCACCAATGACGTGTTGGGAGTGCTGTAGATACTGTACTCCAGTTTGGCATTGTCACCAAGATCGGCATCAGTCGCTTTCACCTGAAATGCAACGTTTTCTCGTTGAAGGTGGCAATGAAATAAGCTTCAAATCATTCATTCATCACACTTTGGTTTTAAGGCGATTGACATGGAATGTTCCAACTGGGGATAACTCTTTATCTTATTGGTAACCACCGATGCATAAGAATGCTGGCGTGAAGTAACTACCCACCTGGAGGACAAGTTTCCCGATCTCTGCATCAACATGTACGTTATTCCTGTACTGCTTCATCACAAACTCTGGTTTGTTATCATTGATATCGGTAACTGTGACCTTCACCGTAGCAAACCCTGTCCTACCACCCTGGTCAACCCCGACTACAGGGATCTCATAGACATCCCTCAACTCACGGTCGATAGTTGTCTTTGTGAACATTTCACCTGCAAAGAAATGGCAAATATGAAGAGGGGGGTCAAAAGATGGGGTGGAGGGGTCGATTTTGAAGGCAATGGTCATCTCTCACTCATCAGACCTTGTCCCCTACTACTCTCAGGGCTAATTTAGTGATTGAAGTTGTCAAAGGTTGTTTCAATGATTAAGCTATCATACTGTTTGGCAGGAATAACCGGTGATGTTCGATACACACTTGCAAATGGTCATCTATTCTCGAGGTCATTCTCCCACTTACCAGAGCTGGGATCAATAGTAAATATATCTCGACTCTCCTCACTATTGATGCTGTATGTCACGAGGCCAAAGTTACCGCGATCCCGGTCCAATGCTGTTACCACGGCAATCTTCTGACCAATCACAGTATTCTCAGCTACATCAATGTTGTAGATATCGTTGCTGAACTGTGGGGCATAATGATTGGAGCTTTGCACAACGATACGGACACGAGTGAAACTTGTGAAGACGCCATCAGTCACAGAAATATTCAGAGTATAAACCGGTTCCAGGTCTGGCTTACGGAGTTTCGATAACGTAATAATCCCTGTGTTACTCTCGATACTAAAGGTCTGTTTCTGGTTGCCCTCCACAACAGAATACACCAAGTTACCATCATCAGTGCTGTCTGCATCAGAGGCAGTCACCATGGTAACGAACTGTCCTCTTTTAGCCTGATCAGTGATGATAGTTTCATAACTCGGCTTATCGAATTCAGGTGCATTATCGTTCAAATCTGTCACAATGATGGTCACTTTAACGGTTGCAAATAGCGTTGGTTCTCCACCATCAAGTGCTCTCACGATGAAATGAAGCTGTTCCTTCTGTTCATGGTCTAAGATTTCCTTGGTCCTAATCGTGCCATCATCCTCATCAATCATGAAGTACAAACTGTCATTCAAACTTGCTGATGGCATAATTTCAAAGCGTATTTTCGCGTTGACACCAGAGTCATGGTCTTGGGCTGATACCTTCATCACCGATGAACCAACAGTTGTCGCTTCGCTGATTGTCTGGGTGTAATACTGGCTTGAGAAGGAGGGAGCATTGTCATTGATGTCCTGAAAAGTCAAGTGTTCAAAACTCATCAATATCTATGAAACATGATACTGCACTGCCATTGTTCGAGTCAAGTTTCTGAGCATTTTCTAATTGCTGAGGCTTACATGAGGACCGTCAGGACTTACCTCAAGGCTGACAGTGACAGGGACTTCAGCATGGATCCCTGTGAATGTGTCGGTTGCTCTGAGAGTCAACTCATACTTGCTGGTCGTTTCATAGTCAAGTTTCTCAGCAACAGTAATTGCACCTGCAAAGGACAATAAAGATATGTCTAAAACCAGCTGCAAATGACTATTTCCTATGAACTCTTCAAATATTAGTGTTTTGCAAATGAAAAAAGTTAGATGTTGAAAACCAAACATGTAAATTGTTATCTTTTTCAAACTTGATAATAGGAGACAAGTATAAAGACATCGTGCTTTAAAGTAAATTGCCATTTTCAACTTATCATTCTGTTTGAACTCAACTGAAGTAAATCCCATACCATGGTTACAAAACCACTGAAAATCTCATCCAAGAGTGTGAGTTTCTTCTTAAGCTTGGAATATTTTAAATCTCTTAGAGCATTGTTAGAAGCATTCGTGAATGACATTAACAAACATGCAAGGTGAATTACAGTGAGTGCAAAATATCATTATGAAGCAGTCATTCACAGTCTTTCACAGTCTTTCATTGACGAAGCAATGATTGACATCGCCTGACCAAAGCTACATTTGGCCAGTTTATAATTGATGATGGAGATAGACAGACTACAGCAACCCATTTTGTAGGATTCACATTTCTCCTAAGTAAGCATGCACACGTTCCGAACCAGGTATTCTGCATTCTTAAGCTGGCACATTGACCCTTCCCTACACTGACACAATATGTCATTTCATGCAAATCAATATCAATATGCAGACAAGTTAAACTGGACATAACCATATAGCTTTCAGTTGAAAGTGGTGGTCCTTGTCTTCATGTAGGCACACAGGAGTGAGATACACACATGGGTGGGGCAAAGCACACAAGTATCAATTATACATTGTCACACCCACTTCAGGGTGAGACACTGTCTCATCCAGTCTATGTTGAGACATTGTCACACCCACTTCAGGGTGAGACACTGTCTCATCCAGTCTATGTTGAGACATTGTCACACCCACTTCAGGGTGAGACACTGTCTCATCCAGTCTATGTTGAGACATTGTCACACCCAGTCCAGGGTGAGACACTGTCTCATCCAGTCTATGTTGAGACATTGTCACACCCACTTCAGGGTGAGGAACTGTCGCATCCAATCCATGGTGAGACATTGTCACACCCACTTCAGGGTGAGACACTGTCTCATCCAGTCTATGTTGAGACATTGTCACACACACTTCAGGGTGAGACACTGTCCCGCCCTGCCCTAGACGAGACAATGTCACATGCCTCAGTTGATCACAGCGATTGATTATGCGAGCAGATATGACAAGAGACGAACTAAAATATTAAATCGTGCAAAAAACAAGTGGGTTGATGATCACCATGCTTTTAACAATTTAAATGAAAGTAACGTATTTCATAGAACCAAATTAGACATGCAATGGTAAACACAGGCAATCCACAAGAGTTAGAGCAGACGGAAATAAATATTCTCGCCAATTTCCTCAGCCTGGACAATGCTAGTCAGTGTCTAGTCCAGTATCCACTGCAAATCCCCAGTCAGTTGAGAAGTTACCACTGACCTGCACTAGATGCATGCTTCACTCCAACATCTACACAGGAGGTTATAGCAAGAGGCAACCTATTGGGTTAGCATAAGCACCACAAAATGTTTGACAGCACCTTCCTGAGAAGGCATAAGCAAACTCCAATAACCAATTTCCGAAACTAAGTCGCCTTGCTAAAGCATTGATTTCATCCAAGAATGCAGAGAGGCACAGTCGTCAGTGCATGAGGCTTACAGCTGCATTCTACTTCAGTTCCAAACAGATGCTACATGAATGTATTGCCAAGGTGTGAGTTTCAGGCAGAAGCTGGGGTACATTTTAGCATGCATTATCTGCTCATAGGCTGGCTGGGTTGGGTTTTCATTTCTGCCGTGCTTTCCCACCTTGTGAATTGCCCCTGGGTATGGCGCACACGTACGACTTAATCAAAAGCAACAGAAACTGTCTTCAGATGCTGATTATCTATCATTCAGACTGTCATTGGCCAATTTGACTCTTTGCAGATCAGCAGCCCTGGTGGAGCTCCACCATCCAAGACGTTGATCGACAAAGAGGCTAATTCACTGTCATTCTCAACTTAGTAGCCGTGCGCGCCAACTTGAACAGCTTAAGCAATATATAGAAGGTATCTCTTTGACGGAGGAATACAACGTTGAAATACTCACATGGCCCTAATTTACCCATGTCTGGGAGGAGGGGAGACAACAATAGAAACAGATTAGAGAAGAGAAACAGGCTGCAAACAGATTCAGGGCAGCATGTGGAAATGTTTGGTGGTTGTTTCAATCGAGTCATGCCCTGTCCAAAAGAATTGGATCAGAGCTCGAACAGGGCTACTTAAAAAGATGGGTACTTTTCAAAGCAAATTTGGGAGCAAATTCAAGTTGCGGTTATTAGGCAACAAAAGGACAACCAAAACAAAACATTTGTCATCAAAATGTGTGATTAACTCCACATGCCATTATCATCACAGCAAACCTGCAAACAAATATTATAATTAGTTGCAAATATCATATTTTCAGAAGCTCTTGTTAGACGCAAAACTTGTGTGTAATGGCAGTGATTGTGATAATCCTAGAAGTTTTCCTAACGCTTTTGTATGTACAGTGTTATTAATGGTATTTACAAGCAAAAGAAGGCCTACAACACCGAAAGGATTGAAGAGATTTATTTGCTAAAGATTTTGTTAAAGTTTGGTGTCTGGAGTACTGATTATGCCAGCACTCTGACTATGACAGAACATCCTTCTACAGGATATGTCAAAATCAGATTTATCCAAAACACACATTTCAAAACAAATACAGTGGAACTCCGGTCAGTGACAAACCCTGCTGCGCGACCACTTCTGCCAAAAATGAAGAAACATCATCAGTCCCAAACATTTTTTGACTTCGAAAAAATTTCAAAATTTTGAACTTTTGAAAAAATTCAAGTCTGAGCGATGAAAAAAATTTCTGAGTCCAAATATTTTTTTCACTTGTTTTTTTTTCTGCTCAAAATGAAGAAACATCCTCAGTCCCAAACATTTTTTTTACTCTTAAAATTTTTCAAAAAAATTCTAGTCTGAAGGATGGGAAAAATTTCTGAGTCCAAATTTTTTTGTCACCACTATGTCAATCTTATTTCCTTGTGCGACTCACAATGGTATGCTACGGCCACTCTATAGATTATCAACGACACCCAACAGAAAGAAGTCCTACTGTTAAATCTATATCGGTCTATAAATCTAACTTCAAACTGCAGCAACAGAAGGACTGATGGGAATGTTCTATTTTCCCAAGTAAAGAAGACAGCATAGGTGTGGATTGAGTTAGTTAGTAGATGGACGCGTCACACCAATATGTGATGCAAGAGACCCAAACCAACTTTCAAAAACACCGAGATTTTTGACAATGTGACTATTAGGCCAAGGGAGGAGAGTCTTATTACTCCGACACCTTCACGGGTTTATCAATACAGTTTATGAAGGCTCACTCTGATATGATACTTCGAGTTCAAATAATGGAAAACTGTGTAGTTTATGTTGGGCTCTTGTTTTGGTTAAAGCCAAAACTCGGCAAAACATCAATGGGGCTAGTTGAGGGAAACAGCGGGAGAATAGACACCAAGCATGAAACAGCAAACAAAACCAGGACACACTGTAAAACTTGTTACCTATGAAACCTGTACTATAAGCTAGAAAGTAAGGCGACACAATTATTGCAGTGGGCTGTTTAAGGAGATTCTTCAGGAAAAACAACATTACTTTTGCCATTGCATGTACCTACTGAAAAGGACACCATATCTGTGTGCATGTCAATTGCAGCTATATTTCTATCCAATTTTATTCAAGAGAGCATTCTTGTCCCAGATTTCATCCTCATATTAGGACTAGCACTAAACTCTACTGAATGGTTATCTAGTGTCCGTTTTATAACTAGGGAATTCATCAACAGTTCACAGCTTACCTGTGTCAAAATCAACAGCAAACTCATTATATTTGTCTCCATTCGAGATGGAGTAGATGAGTTTTCTCTGGTATGGACTCCTCGCTTCAATGTTTATGACAGCAGTGTGTGTCGGGCTGTTCTCGGGAATCGAGGCAGTGTAGAATGCCTTGTCGAATATAGGTGTTGCTTTATTGATGACTTGAAGTGGTACAGAAACATTGGTCTTCATTGGTGGAATGCCTGGAAGATTAATTAACAAGAGTATAGAATCAAACACAAGACTATCTTCGAGTAAATACAAGTAGGTAACTTTTCAAATTGGGACCAAAAGTATTGTAACGTTAATGAGCATGTTAATTTGGTGATGGAACTGTAGCAATGTCCATAAGAAACCTTTTGTGGACAAGCAAGAGCAGCTAGCCATTGTCAATATGTAGGAAATAGCCTAACAAAGAACAGCTTCACACCATCATCTGAACCGTTACCTTTATCCTCGGCCTCCACTATCAAGACTAAACCGCTCCTCTCATCCTCAGAGGATAAGCCATTTTCAACCATTATTGCACCTGTTCGCTCGTTTATTTTGAACTTTCCTGATGTCTGGTTCTGGTAGAGGAGCCGGTACTTCACATCCCCATTCATGCCAATGTCTCGGTCAATGGCAGTTACCTGAAATGGAAGTATCTTCAATAGAAAAAAAGCCGGGATGTCAGAGGTTTAAGATGTCTTAAATCTGGACAAAAGCTTTGGATGCCTAAACGACAAGCTCCTTTGAAGGTTCAGACATACCTGCTTGACTAGTTCGCCCTTCTTGGCATCCACTGACACCACAGCATAGTACGGCTGGTTCACGAACTTCGGGGCATTGTCGTTCACATCCAATATCTTCACCTCAACAATCGCATGAGCCACCTGCGCTTTCACTGTCTCATCTGTTACCTCTACGATGATCTGATACAAATCCTTCTCTTCACGGTCACAGGCTACAGCTGTTGTCTGAACAACGCCGGACGTCTCACCAACTTGGAACAGGTTGTTAGGATTGATAATACGATATCTGAATTGGCGATTCAATGCCGATCCTGCAACATTGATAACAGCAATATTTTGGACTTCTGGTGTTTCCTCCTTAACTTCACCTTGGTAGACATCTTTCGTGAAGCTGAGGTGTGTGTCTAAGCTGCGTAGGACCCCGACATGGACCAATGCGCTTGCTTTGTACTTGCCATCTGATGCCTCCACTGTCAGACTCATGTCACCCGTTATATTTTTCTCCTGCTGAACTGTCACAATACCCGTCTTCTCGCCGACCTTGAAAATATTATAGGGATCGCCAGCACTGATACGATATGTGACCTGAGCATTTGGAGGGCTGTCCGCATCTTCCGTTTCTAGTTCTGCCACGGTAACTCCATGGTATGTCGGCAGACGGAGCTGTGACATGTAAACATCTTGAGTAAACTGTGGCGGAGAGTCATTGATATCGAGAATCTTGATGATGACCTTTGCAGGGATCGTTGAGCTCAGACTTGGTGTGCCCATGTCCTTGACTTGCACAGTGAACTCATACTGCTGCCTAACTTCACGATCAAGTTGAACTTTATTACGCAATGCACCAGTACTGGAGCCGATGTCAAACAGAAGTCGGTATTCCTTCTCAATGATTTCATAATTGAGTAACGCATTGAGATTTGTGTCATTATCAAGTGCACGGACTACTAGAGGTGTATTCTCCTCATCTAGGATAACAGAATTAGGTCCGGCAGCTTCACTGATATTTCCAATGTAGACCTTCTTGATGAACTCTGGGTGATTATCATTTACGTCCAGGATATGGACGATAACAGACGTGTTGGCTTTCGTACCGACCATATTCATGGCTTGGACACTCATGTTACAATACAGTGTCTGTTCATAATCAAACTCAACATTTGTAGATAGAACTCCAGAGTTGGGATTAATCATGAAATTGTCCTTGCACGTTCCACCGACGATCTCGTAGATAACAGATGACATGCTGTCTGCAGAGACTTGAATAACGTGCGTGTTCACTGGGAGATTCTCCTTCAGTTCCGTGGCATATTCGTCATGCTCAAACTTGGGTGGTGCGTTGTTAGAGACAGTGACCATGACCTTGACCTTCCCAGTTGAGCTCAAGGCCGGGTCACCCCCATCAACAGCCTTCACCTGTAGAGTGTAGAGATCCTGGACGTCACGGTCGAGCTCCTTGGCAATTGTGATGATACCAGATTTGGAGTCAATCTTGAACATGCCACCAACATTACCTGAAGTGAGAAAGAACAGGTCAGTTTCACGAGGCAGAGATGAAATGCCAACACAAATATAACCCAATTTGTTTTCAATGGACCAAGGCCGGGAACAGTTATGGAGAAATTGAAAGTAATTTCATAACTCATTTCAGATTTATTTCCAGCATCTGTTTACATTGGTAAAGAGTTCAAACAAACAGTTTTCTCAACAATCGATGATTCAACAACATGAAACTACAAGACATTTTGGACATTCCACTACTACCTGAAACAACTGTGGTACTCAACATAATACCTTCTTGACATCATGCTTTATACAATATCATAATGATTATCATACAACATCGCTAGTCTTATCTTATGAATCTTATTTCAAACCCTCCAGAATTACATGGAGAGCCAAGTTTCAAATCAGGAAGGTTAAATGTCAATTATGAAGGTCTACAATCTTCCCTGCACCTCTAGCTGACAACAATATTACAACAGCAAGTAACACTATTATGCTTCTAATTTCTCTCGCTTTCCTTATGAAAACATGCAAATTTAGAGCAGAATTTAAAATCATGTCTATCAACACAGGACTTTAGCTGGGAATAAACCTCAGAACTTGTAAGTTTGATAACAAGGAATCTTAGAGACTTTCATCATGCACTGGTAGATGCTGATTCACAGCATTATAGGACCGATGTCAGAGACGGTGAGATTTGTAGGGAAAGGGTTCAGTTTGATACAGATAGTTCTCTTCCTTCAAGATGGACCAATTGTCACTGATTTTGAAGCAGGACCCAAGGAAGTTAAAGCCAGGAAACCAGAACCATCTCAAAGACAATCATGTCAACAATCTGTCAGGAAGTAGGACTCAGACTACCAAAACCCAGGAAATGAGAAACAAGGCAATGAAAGAATCTCCATCAAGAGTTCAATCTATATCTGTCTTGTGGTATTGTCCCCGTGATCAAATTCTAACCACTACAGCCTTGGGGTGCCAGGGAGAGTCAGGAGATTTGTGTGTTAAGCATCCAATGTCTCCACATGTCCAACCCATAAGAAATCTCAAATATCTCAAGATTGTCAGTGAATTCCTACCAGACTCAAGTTAGATGTTAGTAATGTCAGATTCATAGGGTTGAACCATCTGTTCTATAAAGTTTGGCCAAACGCATCAGTGGGCGATTGGCACCAGAACATGTCAGTTAAACACAGAAGTTAACTTTCTTGGCCCAACCAATCATAGAGTCCCCAGGGATGTTGCCCTTTCATTCAGATGTCATCTTCAAAAGGGCCAGCTGGGTGAATAGTAGACCACCCTTGCCTTCAAGGCGAATGCTATATGCGGTATGGCTCTAGTTCAACCTAACCCTTTCACTCTGTGTTGGAATGAAGGTACTCTGGTGTTGGATCAGAGAGGGGAAGAGATTCTCTTTAACTGTGTAGGTTTTCATGGGGTTCTGGTGACCTAATAGAGGCTACCTAATTGCAGTTGATAATCTTCTTTCTTTCTCAGAAGAGTTGGAAGATCCCTTTTACATTTAGTTATTGGTAGTATTTGGTTCCAATCTAGAATTCTTTATCATCGAAATCCAATCTACCAAATTAAAGGATAAGGGTCTCCAGGGAGATGAAAATGTAACAACTTAATCCAGATGGACATTTTTCTTGTGCAATACTGACAAGTTATGTCACCAATGACCGGATGAAAGGAGGACACACTTGGTCACTAAGCCGGACCAAACCAAAATATTTATGTGAGCCAAAGGGACACAGTAAAGAGCCAATTAGAGCCCTACTTGACCACCAGATCCCATTCTAACAAAGTTTGGTATTTTGGTCTGCTCTTTGTGTGGTCATTGGAATAATTTGCTCTGAACACAATGACTAAGCCATCTCAGGATGACAGATCAGTGCAGTGGAGCAATGGTACCGAGGGACTACTTTATTGTCAGTGCAACAAGGTTTACCCTTTTGTGGCCAAGTGGGTTTGGGGACCATCTCCACTATCATCTGGGTTATCATAAGTAGGCCCTTTCAACTTCATGAAGCTTTATCTACCTATGCTAGCATCAAGATGTCTTTAAACCGTCTTCCATGAAATGGCTTTGATTAGTCACCCTGTTTTCATTCATTTTATGACAAGTGTAAATATTGACCAAATCATCCCAGCCCATAAATTTTGAAGAGGTAACATAGCTTTGATGTCCAGTTTAGTTGGAAAGATTTGAGACGAATCATAAACAAATCCTTCATAAATCTCATTGAGGTGTTAGTGACTATGAAAGAATATTAACCTCTTTAGGTGTGAACAAAACAACTAAGTTATAACGCCTATTTCAAAGTCATACAGAAAACCCACTTATAGGCTAATGGTCTTTTTCACTCCTGAGAACATTGGGTCTCTTAATTCAAGTGCAATTTTCCATGAGAGTGGCTTTTTGGATTGCTATTGTCTCTTGAAGCGGCTATAAACCAGTGGCAAGATAACAATTAGCAGTTACCAAAAGTCATGTGCAATATTTGTGGTATTTCACTGGTAGGAAGTCACAATAATGGTTGATGACATCAATTTGGTAAAAGTGCAAATACCACCACGCCCCAATGACCAACCACACAGACAGGTTTGAAACACTGTCAACATGTTCTTGTAGCCAGAATAGAAGGCCATAAACTTTCACTCCTACTGAAGAAGGAACAAGATGCAATGAATTTGCTGATGTAAGGACAACTTCAGTGACTCAACTCGATCAGAAGGGTGTGATTTTGTCCCTGTTTCTGATACTGTTGTCCCCTGTCGACAAGAAGGGTGTTCATGCAGAGATGAGTTGGAAGAAGTTGGCACAGTCAGTTCTTGTGAAGGGAAATAGAAAGTCAGATGGAGTAATGACTCCGACCCTTGAAACTCACATAAATGACAGAAGGGGGGTGGGGGAAGTTGAGGCGGTCAGAAAAAGCTTGAGGGGTGAATAAGGCCAAAAACATAATAGATGTTTGGGGTAAGATGTCGAAGTCGGGAGACAGAATGGAGATGGAGCTTTCTTTTGAATCATGTTGAATGGAGAAGAAGTCTTAAAGTGGACTTTAATGATATTACACATGTACATTTACACATAGACACTCTTTATTGAAACTCACTATCAGCAACAATGTGTATCTTGTGAAGTGTGGACAAACAGATTCATTGACTTATCACATGGAGTAACAGGACAAGTACAGGGCCAGAAATTCACTGTCTTTATATGGATTTCCGTTGACGGTTAATGATTTTATATCTGCTCCTCCAATTATCATGGACATGACTTCAGGAGGCTTCAAGTTTCTCACCATCGTGAATTTCTTACCCTGGTTTTATATTTAGGAAGTTAGAAAAAAATGATAGAGCAGTTTACAACATTTTCATCAACTTATTAGCCGAACAATCCACAAACATCATTAAATTCAAATTATCAATCCAAAATAATCAAAAGTGTTTCATCAAACAGAATTTCAAACCACACATGTTAGAAAACAATAATGACACGATAAATTTCACACTGTTACTCTGTACTGTTCCCCCCCATTCCATTTCAAGCCCTAAGTTCAATGTGCCAATGCTGGTTTCATTAGATTATTGAAATGGCAATGAATGATCAATCCTAAAACTCAACTGAAGCTGTACTTCTATGACTGTTAAGGCAAGTTAAGCTTACTGGCAATAAAGCAGCATCTATTGTAAAGGCCCACTGAGATATTGATAAAATGGATCTACTCGCTAAACGCACAAAAAGCTTTATCATCCTTTTCTAGGACAGCCGAATGCAACCAATGGCTAAGCATCACCACATTAAGTGCGGGACCATCTTGCACACTCTAAGAGCAAGTTGTACATTTCCAATGCTATTTCTACTTTCATTCATACAAATTGTAATCTAGTTGGACCAATCGGTCGTTTTTCAACTGCGAAAAAAACTTGGGATGATTTATTTGTAATGTCAACGTTCATATATTCTATTTCCAGCACTTTTTCTCGTCTCTCTTTAATTGTTATCAAACAAGTTGTCAATTACATAAAGTTAGAGAAAACTGTTTAAAAAAAACCACCAAAAAGGTCACAAAAATCATGGGTCACTGCAGCTAAGAGGTGATTAGGTGTGCAGACGAAAAAATATAAGGTTTTTACTTGTGTCGATCCAGGGTGGGGCTGTGCAAAAAATGTATGAAAAGCCTTGTATTTATGGTGTAACCATGGCAACCTCAACGACAGGAGCAGTTGTTAGATAACTTAATGACCACAAGCTTGTGCAATGGCCAGTCTCGCAGAAAAAAGCCCATTACCAAACTTTCACAAAGGCCCTTTTTGCTTCTCCATGACCTTGGAGCTGAGTCTCGTAGCTCCAAGTCAAACTTTCACAGGGAAAAATATCTTATTTTCATAATATTTTGCGAAACCTGGCCAGCTTGAATTGAAGAGTTGTGTAATAAGCAAATCAGCTTCAGATTTGGCTGGACAAAAAGAAAAATATGATATGAATGTAAGGAGCTTTTCACAATGCTAGTTATGGGACGGAAATGTTCATTTTCTTAATCAACTCAGAGTTCAAATTGGTCTCAATGCACAGATCTTCAAAACAAAACTGACTTGTCTGTGGACCAGTGTTAAGAATCCTATAGTGGGAGGAGTCACTTTTTGAATTTTCAACTATGACTGAATAAAGTTATTGGATTATTGGATTGGGATATCATGATAATGACAGCTACCAACTAGGGTTAGTCCTCTAAGACCATCACCACCATACCCAAGAAGTGACAACACCACACTTCACAACTCACCTGATATGATGCTGAATGTAATCTCCGCATTCTTTCCCTTGTCACGATCAATCGCTTGTAGTTGTACAACAGAAGTACCAATTGCCGCTGTCTCAAAGATGCTTCCCTTAAACTCCTCTGACTGGAACACTGGCGCATGGTCGTTGTGGTCAACAACGTTGATGACGATGCGTACAAAGTTGCGCTTGCTGGGTGTGCCCTGATCGCGTGCCATGATGACCAACTCATGGTGGTGGATGGCCTCACGGTCGAGCAACTCTCGTGTGGTGATCAAACCTGGAACAAATGACCTGAGTTACTTTTTGACAGATGAGGTAGCCACCTTCTACTGCTTTACCATCACCTGGATATCATTGAAGGAGATTTCTGTGTCCATCAAAACACATTTGTTGTTCATGGCTAATGTACCAACATACCAAGTTAATTCACGAAAGTCTGATTGGCAGGACATCCCGCTGCTGAGAAGATCCATGTCATTGCTGCCAGCTTCTTCAACATCAGTTTATTCATCCCAATTAGACACACACACACACGTGACATGGTGATTGTCCGTTGAGAAAGCGATGATAATGAATGAAAGACGCTAAGCAAACTCATGAATAAAACTGTGAAATATGACATTGAAACATGACTCCTTTATTATCAAAAGAACTGTTGATACTTAATGGAACAAATTGTGCATGAAAATATCTATAACAGTTTGTGAGAGTGCCATATTCTGGTGCATATTTTTATAACAAGTGCATCGATCAAAGTTCCATGCTAGCCTCTTTTTGTCCGTAGGCCTCGGCTGCATGCTCCTCGGCTAAAAGATGAAGGAGGACCAAGTTGTCGAATGCACCGGCAGATATGATAGATATTTGCAAAGCTAATTCCCTTCAACATTGTGAGGAAGGGGAATCACTATTCCCTAAGGTATATTCTGTTACTGACCAGACTTTTAGATCTAGCTAACATAGAGAAGTGACCTTTGTCTGAGGGTCCTATATTCTAAGAAGGAATCTACACACATAGTCTTCTATAACTCTAGCTAGATAGTAAGTAACATTGGAACCTATGACATTCATCGCTTGTTGGCTTTCTTTACTAGTATACAGTGGAACCCCAGTGACACGAACACTTATGGGACCGAGGTTGAATGGTCGCGTTAGTGAAGTTGAAAGTTCGGGGACAAAATGCATGATTAGGTTTTCCCACCAAAACTGTTGCGAACTTATTCACAAGTGAAAAAAATATTTGTACTCAGAAATTTTTCCAATCCTTAAGACTAGAATTTTTTTGAAAAATTTTCAGAGTCAAAAAAGTTTTGGGACTGATGATGTTTCTTCATTTTGAGCAGGAAAAAAAAATGTGAAAAAAATATTTTGACTCAGAAATTTTTTCGATCCTTCAGACTTGAATTTTTCATCAGTTCAAAATTTTGAAAAATTTTCAAAGTCAAAAAAGTTTTGGGACTGATGATTTTGGTTCATTTTGAGCAGAAAAAAAAACCAGTGAAAAAAAAAAATTTGGACTTAGAAATTTTTTCCACTTTCAGTCAGGGGTGGTCACCGACAGGGGTTCCGCTGTATATCAATTCTAACGTCATATGGCTACTCTTCTTACAATTACGAGTTGGTTATGATTATGGGGGTGTCAAACAAATTGTTATGTCATTCATAATTAGAACCATTTTTATGTGTTATGACAAAACAGTCTAAAAAATTTAATTGTCAATTTTCACCACACAACACTAAAATAGAAATGACGATCGCTAAACTGATGAAATAGCAGAGCACTTGTCACTGGACACAATAGTAAAACACACTGTAGAAAGTAAAACCTCCTCTGCCAGGAAGTGGACAACTTTGTGACAATATAATGAAAAGAAATGAAGCTAAAAACATGTGTTTGCAATATGTAGCATCAGCAAGCTGAGAGGAACTGTGGCTAAAATCAGGGGGTATTAGAGACTTCATCACCTCTGGCATGGAGCAGAAATGAGTTTGGTGAGTTTACTCGGGTTGTGGAGACGTCAACTCCATTCCATTATGTTATTTGGTACTCCCTGAATTCGATTCACAGAACCAAATATCATCAATGATAACAAAATTTACCATCTTATTAATGAAAATGTGAACTAAATGAATGACCAGACAACAGTGAATGAAAAACACTGAACTGCTGAACTAAAATTTCAAATGAAAGATAAAATCACCCACAACAGAACACTTGAGGCAAATGTGATAACAATCAGCAGTTTCTTTCAGACATTTGACGGTTTATTTACATCAATGATAGAAGTTAAGGACCTTGCCCAAGGACTTGTTGTTCATGGAGGAGAGTTTGAATGGGACAAGAGTGGGGGATAAGCAGTATGAATGATATGGTTGTGGATCTGATCTTTAATGAAGGAATCTCAATCAGACAGAGTTCGCAGCATGTCACTCTCCTTACTTCTTAAGTCTATGTGTCTCTCCTGAAACTGAACATCATTCTCCATTGGATTCACACCGGCGGCACATCAATCAAGTGCAAAAGCTTCTTTAATGTGTTATAGCAAAGCATTACCAGCACCTGTCTACCAGGTTAGATCAGGATGAACTAGACTTTATCCTCAATCCAGAGTACAAGCATGAGTTAGAGTTCACCTTAACTAAGCAAGCCCAGTTCTCTGCAAGTGTGTAATCAACCTTTGCTAGCAGACAATCACACCCGGTATTGGTTTTTTGGCAAGAATTTCTATTCAAAAGTTTAAGAGCAAGATTTTAAGCATTTTAAGGCAATGTCAAAGTTTCGAGGTGGATGCATCTTTCAACTTAAAAAGGACCATTTGACACTACTGGTGACGACTGAATTGAACTGAATGAATCAATGCAAGCAGCTGACAGTGAGAAAGGACGAGGAATACAACGTGATTACGCAACACCACGGAAGGTGCCATCTTGTCTCTTTTGGGGGAGGGGAGACCTGATTGACACCATGTAGTGAATAGATGAGTCTGGATGAGAATTTCAGCAAGATTTCACATCATGTCAGAGTTCTTATGAAACTATAATATTGAGACAATTTGGCAAAGTGTGGGATGATAGTTTATCCAACCAGCTCTAAGGTAGCAATGGCAATCAACCCAGTTGAGACTAAGATTTCGTATTTTCACGGTCATTAATAGGGGTAGATGGTGTTGCGTAAAGACATTATTTTCCAAAGAAAGTGAGGAAATGGCAGAAGGAGGATAAAAGCGATATCGATACTCTCTTTATAGTCTGTGCCACCATTAGAAGACTGGGTTCACCGAGCATTACTATGCTGTACAGTTCAATGCATACACAGAGCATTGTCTAAGTTGTATTACTAGACATTTCTCCATGCACATTATCAACCAAACAGTATGTGAAATGCACATGTACCCTCAGTCTTAAATGGTGACATAGACTACTAGTGTCAGCTTTACGCGCAGAGAGTTGTGGCGTATTATGATCATGAGCTCTGACGGCGTAAAATTTAAAACGTTATCTTCTACTTTCCATTACCTGCGGTTGGACTGGCTACAAATGAAAACAACGGCAAGAAATTAATATTGGTAAACTAAGAATAGAGATAACAGTAGGTTTTAGTTTCCTGTAACATTTGAAAGAGCAAGTCCAGTTGTGGAGACGCAACAGAACAAAGGGGAAAATGGTTTGTAAAAAAAATATGCAAAAAATATTCTGACCAAAAAGGGGAAAAAATCCACGTCTTGTTTCAAATGTTCTGCTTTACTTGTTGATATGAAAGGTCCATGTAGGAAAAGCATTGGTACTGACTGAATACTTGCAAAATGTAACCGCCATGCAGTTATGAGAATGACCATGACAGTGATCACTGATAATAGATGTTGATGGAAATGTCTCTAATGCTGTAGCAGGCTCCCAACCAAACTCAACAGAGAATATCAACCACTACCCATTCCAATTCACATTCCATACCACGACATTGAAATTGGATCAATACGCGAGCAAGAACAAGTTGGTTTTGGCTACAGAAAAAAAAGGAGAAACACCAAAAGGGCTGCTTTAAACGAGGCTGATGATAAGACATGTATAGGGTCTATATGCTTATAGTTAATATTGAAGTGAAGGGAATATGATCAGAGAAGGAAAATATTTGAGCAAAAAAACTTTAAAAACAGGATGCCTGCCTATTAAGAGGGTTGTTTTAACACTGAGGTTCTGATTATTTCCACTAGGCGGTGTTACTGACCTGTATCAGAGTCGATGACAAATTTCTTCAAACTTGCTGTATTAGTCGCTGTGTGGATTGTGTAGAATAGTCGCTTGTCTTCATCACGGTCAATGGCAGATACAACAAGAACACTTGTCCCAATCTTGCTGTTCTCCGATATCTCAGCCTTGTAGGACTGCTGTGCGAACTCGGGACGGTTGTCGTTTATGTCAAGGACTGTGACTGCCACCTATGATTGGAAAGGAAAATGATAAGGGTACTGCATCGAAATTGTCTTACTAAACTACTCAATCAAGAAGAGAAAAGTCCAGTTCTTTCCTTGCGGAGAGAATTAAGCCACATGGACTGTACAGGCCAGACTCCTGAGCTATGCCCTGCATCTCAGTCAGACCTCAATCCTATCTATTCTCCCCAAAGACAAAAATCACGGCAGCATTCGTCTTTTCAATCAAACTGACTCCCACAAGAGACATGGTTTTGTGAAAAACTTAATTAGTCAAACAATAATATCACCACCATTTGAGATTCCAGCTCGATATAGCCATATATCATGCTTAACAGCGTGATCATTGATTTACTGTTTCTGGTGGGGTCATACTTCGGTTAACTGCACCGGCGGAGCTAGGGGAGCAAGCGTCAGACATTGACTTGGATGCAGATGCTTTTGGTATACTTCAATCTCAGTAAACACTCTTGAAAAAGCAAAACCATGTCATCATATCTGTCATTTTTACACCCTTCTATAGTTGGATAGTTGAGAGGGTCCCCCATCCACAAATAATCACAATGGTCTGTGCCGTCTATCAGCTCCTTTGTCATAGAAATCTGCACTGAATTCCTTGCGATAATTTCAAAAATCTGATTACAAAATGAACTCTGATGCGTTCTTATTAGATGATGGCAGCAATGTCAGCCCTAATTACTCTGTAGGGAAAGCCAAGTAGCTATCTGAAGTTCTGGGTCAATAGTTTAATGGATTGCTTCCTACTGTATGAAAGATTGCAGCAGAGTTGATATACGTCAAGTCATCTTGAGAACTATTTAAGATTGGCACAAGATAGGAAAGCCAATGATATTTCATTTCCTTCTTTTTAAACCATTTCAACGGTGTGAAATTTGCATTCAGCAGAAAGTTTGCAATTGAAAATTAACACAAAATAATCATGATCCAAATGGGGTAATTCAAAACAACTTAAGACTTGCACCACAACCAAGGGAAAGGATCGCCTTATAAGTGGGTTGGGAACATCATGCTTGAGATTTCTGAACCAGGAGGTAAGTCAAATGTACCCCTCACAACCACAGGTTCAGCTGCGCAAGAAACCGGGAATCAGATTGTTTTTTGGCTGGATGAGTAATCATTCCAATGAAATGGTGTGACCAGTGACATAAGGTTGACCTTTCTGAAGCAGATCGCAAGGGGATAAGGGAAGTAAGTAACCAGGTCCTTTAGTGGTTTAGAATGCAAAAGAACAGGAAGCTTTCTAGACTCATCTCACCCTATGGGATGACACCCACCAAGGTTAAATCATAAAGGAAAATGGACCAGAGTACCTTGAGGTTGAGCCATCCAAAGTGAGTAGTGTCGGGAAAGGTAACATACGACTAAAACACCGCGCCCTAACACTGTCCACTGGTATAACTATAACTCGCTGAGTGGGAGGTCATCACCAAGGTCATGTTGGGCAAACAGATAAGTGGTCCTACTCGCAAACCGCCTACAGGAAAGTATCATTTCAATACTCACAAAGAGTTTCTTCACCTAGAGACAACAAGATGAGACATAGAGCAATCTTTGGCACAATGGTCTCATCTCAAGATAAACACTGAGCTTGGCCATCGTATTACTATAATCCTATTTTGTCTTCTCTCCATTGTATTGACACAGTGCCTCCAAGAATAACTACTTTAGAAAACTTTCCAACCTTGGAAAGAATTCAAATGAATACATTTCATTGCATTTTTAGTCATTTTATTCTTCAAATGACACTTTGTTCCAACTAATAAATAACCTGTCATACACAAGACTGTGTTTTCATCATATTCCCTTTCATATTTTCACCAGTTTGCCATCCATTATTATTTTTGATAATTACTTGTTTATTTGCCAATTGCGATCAATAGTTGAAGTAATGCCTAAGGCATCACGTTTGAAAGAAAACTATTGTAATTCTGGTAAACAAACATATTTTCTATACTTGTCACAAACTTCCCAGGGATGAATCTTAATTTTGGTTCATTTCATCCGCTAAGAATAACAGCCTGTATTGAAATTCATCAGGGATAACTAAGCAAAGAGGAAACATCACTTTTCTTCATCTCGGGTCAGAAGGTCATGTATCTCATTATGAATAATACAACTCTGCACCCAACAACCTTGTAAAATGGAGACTATGATTACTACTGATATCTCATTAATGGTAATTTGAATGCAATAAAGTGGCAAATGCATCCATTCCATACATGAGGGTGTTTCACTAAATGGTCATTTCATGGTAGTTAAAAGTCTTATGTTGATCCTTGATTGACTAGCATTAGGACTTACTGTAAATAGGCCTGCATGCACCCATCATTTAACAAAGGGTGTTCTGGGCCATCGCTAACCACCACAAGTTCAGACCCAAAATTAGCACAATGCTGATCATGAAGTCATGGCTTCAAATCAAATACTTCTTTCTTTTTTCTTCACAAGCATTTGTGTGAGTGTGTCTAGATACAGTATGCATTAACTAGCTGATTCCAGTTGTGAGTTCAGTTGGCCTTTTCTCAACTGATTTCTAATGATTTCTGACCACGCTCTCAACAAAGTCATACAAAACAAAAACTTTGAATGAAAATCAGAATAGCTCAATCGCTTTTAAACCGTGAAGCAAAACATGGCAAGGCGAGTAGCTTGCTTACATGCTAGCCATGGGCTGTAGATTTTACCATTAGTTCATTAGCATGCTAGCCTATGTAGTAAGCTGCTTGGTCATGATAAAAGCTACAGGCATCAATAATGGCTTGGAATAGACATTTTGATCATATCTATCATTGGCCAGCATGACACAAGTAGTGACCATAAGCATTGGTATCTCTGAAGAGCATGATTTTGTTGCTGTACACGACCATGAAATATGACTATAGAGGACTCCAGAAGCAAAGAGTGCTCTGCGTAATTGGATATGCTTTAGCAACAGATATTGTTTTGGACAAGCAAACCATCAGAACTAAGCAATATTTATGGGTTTTATTCTGAATATTACTTTCGCACAGGACCTTATCTGGGGATAAGAGGAGTCACATTACTTGATTATTATGTCCAAGTTATAAATGCACCATATTGGAGACACTTAAGCTAGCCACCCATTAGCTAAAGGGAAACGACCGAGGAAGGGAGGTTTCAGGTCAAGAAAGCCAAACAGATCGTAACAGCAAGGGTTGCACCATATAGCATCTTATTTGTTACAAACCCAGCCAATTATCAAAGAGCCAGCCAAAAAGCTACTTTGTATTTACTTCAATATATATATAAGCAACTGCCAAGATGCCAACAAAAGGTCAAAGCCAAAAATACATAAAATATCACCACTGTGAAAATAAACTGATACATAAGAAGCATCTTCAAAGGTTTCTGGTTGTTTCAATGAGATACGCCCAATAGGTTAACTTATTGAAACTGAAAGACACAATCACTAGGTAAGTAATGGTATCAAAAGACTGCCATCAGGAAATTAGTAGTTTCTATAATCAAAAGGAAAACAATATATGCAGACAAATAAGAAGTAGAAGGTTTGAGAGCCACATGAAAAGGCCCTGGAGTTGCAAGAGCAATGTTTGATACTTGGCTGCTTTGACAACCACGAGAGTGAAAAGATCACAACAGAAATTCATCAGGCAAAATGAAACATGACTGAATCGAGCTTGTAAGTTTATCATCCACAACTTAAACAAAGGGATGCTGCTGAGCATACAGAACACCATGCCACTTACATAGAGGTAATTTGGCTGAAATTGAAATGAAGGCCTGCATAACCAAAATAAGCGGGTATAGTCTGATGAGAAACAGGCAACGATAAACGGACATAAATCACACAAATGGTATCATCAGAAAGTGCTGATCAACTGCTTTCGACAAATGTGACCCGCTCTACCAAAACTAGGCGCTTGTCGCATCTGAACTTGACAGGTTGATACGGACTTGTTGTTCATTTCCCTATTGTAGACCTTTTGTTGAATGTGACCAAATCAGTTTGTAATAGATTTCACAAAAGGTCAACAATAGGGAAATGAACAACAAGTCCGTATCAACCTGTCAAGTTCAGATGCGACAAGCGCCTAGTTTTGGTAGAGCGGGTCACAAATGGTCTTGTCAATACATTCAGAAATGTCTAGATACTTTAGGCCCTAATTCTGTGCTGCGTGCTTGGCAGCAGATGTGGGTATGAGATATCTCCAAGTTGTCTGGGCCTGACTTAGACTAGGATGTCAATCAGTCCTAAAAGCACTTAAAACCCGCTGTGGTTTACGACTAGACTATACCAGGAAAAACTCAGATTGATTGTAAAATAGCCATAATTATCTCTACAATTTGTAGGAAGTACTCCAGACAAACATTTCAAGCGGATCTTTAGGTTTGCCCTGTCATTAGGCTGTCCCTTTGATCACCAAAGCAAACAAACATGGTCTTTAGGTGTACACTCTTTACCCAACAGCAGACGTGTGACACAGAATAAAGGTAATCCTCATCGCAAACGCCTGAAGCAGAACATGGCCAAAAGAACATCATCATTGTCCCAAGCCTGTGCATCAATGAGAACTTCTAGGCCCAAAAGGTTTGAAGAGGTTCTATAAGGTACTATATCCATTATCGAGGTCTCAAGCAGCTCATTAAGGATTGATACAGACCAGAAAAGTACTTGTCGAGAAAACCTAGCTATCCATGACTCATATGGCTTGTTTTTGTGCGACAATAAAAAAACCCCAGGACAATAGCCATTTCCAGTCAGGTGGCCCTTTTGACATCAAGACCCTTTTTGAGTGGCCCGGCTCAAGCATGGGCAGATGGATCTCCCCAAATGAAGTTTGATAGGCAACTAAGTGAGTTCACAAAAGAGACAAGCTGTGGCACTTCATATCTGGACCTCCGCTGGGCCTCAGACGAAATGAATATTAGATATGTATCACTTTTATAAAGCCTAATATTGATTCTTATGTGAATAATTACAGCTATTACATGCCCTGGATGCTTGAGCTCAAGCCTGCACAGTCCAGGGGGCCCATCTCAGCAACCAGCCTCTGGCCCATCATAACCTGACTCCTAATAATGTTAGGGTGGTGATGTTGGAACCTGTCAGCTTCATGTGTACAGTAACGCCATCAACCTATATGACTTCTTGAGGGCGGATGAGATTCGGAGGCAAAATCAGTTTTGATCAGAGTGCTACTCTGGGTAAAAATGCCTCTATACTGATATTGTTTCAATTGGATTTTGACACTTAAAACAACATGTTACTGATTTGCAAATAAGCAGTAGCTAAATCAAATGATAAATCTTCAATAAGTGATGATAACTCACCCAAGTGTATGCTGTATGGACTCCATCAGTCACTGATACCGTCAGGTTGTACTTGTTCTTCTTTTCCCAGTCAAGTTGTTTGGCAACAAGGATGTTCCCACGGTTCATGTCGATAGCAAAATGGTCATCCTCATTCCCAGCTGCAAAGAAAGAGGAAATGTTCAGTGCATTATCAACACATTTACCTTTAAAGCACAATTTGAGATAATGCCATGTATCATAGTGCCAGCGTCATAAAGTCATGAGAACTGTATTTCTAGCATATGTAAGGGATTATCCGTCCTTTGTAAAGAAAGAGGCTAAATATGAAACTCTGGGGAAGAACTGAAACAGACTTATCAACATACCAGTGATATCAAACCAAAGCTGGTTGCTATCCTTATCTTCCGCTGACAAGATGCAGATCAGGTGACCAACAGGGTCATTCTCCATCACGGTGAAGGATAATGCTCTCGTCTTAAACAGTGGCGGGCTTGCTGATTGCGACGGGCGCTCCAGGACCTCGATGAGGACCGTGACTGAGCTCTTACGCTGGGGACGACCATTGTCACTTGCGCGAACCTTAAGGACAATAGTTAGGCATGAGTATCAAAGATAGAAAGAAATATGAAATAACCTCTTTGTATGATGATATAGGAAGTAGACATCAGGGCAGGAATCCCCAAGTTCCAAAAGTAATGAATAGCAAGTGGCTTAGATGGAATGATGTCAACCGTGGCTGCTGAAGATTTCACATCTGGCAAAACTATTAGTCTAAAATCATGTAATGAAACATCCAAAGGTGTCCAGGTAAGATTATAATCCTACTTTTTAGCAAGATGGTGTCAAAAACTGTCTCCTTACATTGATACTGAATGGCTTGCCAGCACGCAGCTCTCTCTTTGCATAGATAATCCCTGTCTTCGTGCCAACTGTAAACTTTCCGCGGCCGGCCCTCACAATGTAGTCGATCTCGGCATTGTTATCTGCATCCTTGTCGAAGGCGATCACCCGGCCTAGCGGAGTTCCAAACTGTGTGCTGTCGATTTCAGGTACACGGAACCTGTAGACGGGTTCATTGAACTCTGGTGCATTGTCGTTGACATCGCCTACCTTGACAACGACGCGAGCGGTTGAGGTAAGGAGGGGTGTTCCATTGTCCTTGATTGTGACCTGAAAGAAGAAGACGGAGGCACTCGTGAGACCAGAATTCAGCAGAGAAGACAGTTCATTCACCAAAACTGCTTGTCTTATGTTATACACCTTCTGAAAAGAAGTAGGAAAGTAGTCTGTTGCCCTATTCCATTCTGTCCAGAGGAGCCTAACATACACACACATATTTTTAAGAGTAAGCCTACCAAACATGCAAATAGTTTTGAAAGAATCCCTAGCAATTTAGGCCACTTACCTGACAAATTCCTGATGAAAATTGGAAACTTGGGGTGTACAAAAGAGTTTGGAGGTTTTCACAGCAATTTTCATTCGCAAACATATTACGCATCTGGCCAGAAGACTTGGAAACGACAGCAAAACACTGATCAAGCTGCAGCTGACTTTCTAAACATGGCTTATCTGTGTATGAAAGCTTCTCCAAGCTCTGCAGTCTATAAAGATTGATTTGATAGCACTTTCCCCAGAAGCAATCATAAAGTAAAAATGTCAAACTTGATTCGGTCATCTTATATTTCTGTACCAGGGGTGTAATGATGGTTAATCGACAGAGATAACCACTGTTAGACTCTGATTTCCCTTGAGATTCCCAAGGGGAAATTGGATTTGGTGACATCAGGATGCTGAAAGTGTTTGGTATTCTAAACAAGGCAGTTTCATATAAGGTTGTGTGTATGCCTAATATAGTCATATGTGTGGGTGTACTCAACTTAATGAAACACTTGAATCTTTGGGACACTAGAGAACATAGAACTACCAAGAAGTCAGATTTGCTTCTCACAGTCATACATAACCCAGAAGAAGTCAGACTGACAAAAAACAAGAAGCCTGATCCGCAAACAAACAAATTATCTTCAGATATTGTTTCCTCAATACAACAGAGTGATAAAGTAACACTATCATGTCTGAGTATGCATTCTAAAGATACTCAAAGCAATCTAACACCACAAGAAGCTCGAACTACTGACAAGACGTTTCCTATACACTGATGTACATACAAGCTCATGCGATCATCACCTCCTTGACTGAAGTGGACTTTCACAGAAGGGTTTACATACATTGTACAGCAAAGGTAGGAACTGAGGCTGTGAGCCATCACATGGAGGAACATGCCACAGTCAACCTACAACCAAAACCGTCTGAGGAAATCGCCAAACAAATTGACCATGAAGCTCTCATCGTATTGCAGGATAGCTCGTCAACCGCCTCATGAACAAGCTTCAATGGCCACATTCTGCCCCTTAATGACCTAAGGACTAACGATTGGCATTAGCTGTGTCTCCTTTCTGATGGTCTAGTATTTACCATAGTATGGATGGATGTCTGTCTCCATGGATCAGTGTGGTGTGTCTGGAAATGCCGCCAACCCCAGCATTCCTGTGATCTGATGACTATCGTAATGTGACATCAGAAAGTGCTGGTCATAGTGCCAGTTATGTTTGTTGTTTGTGAGGGTTCCAAACACCTCCCACATCACAACTCACAGGTAGACATGAGAGCTCCAGCAACACCAAGGAAGGACACAGAGAACTTCCAACACAAAACACTGAAACCTTGTTACACTGCATGAAGCATTGCTGATATAAGTAGGTCAAAGATGTTACAGTGAATTGTGCTTTTGATCGATAGATATTGATTAATTGAGCTCTTTTATCATTGAAACTGGAGTATGTTTATCATCTGATCAAGCTGGTTTATGCTGTTGGACATCACTAGATATATGTTTTACCACATCAAGGGAGGGTAATTATTAGGGAAAGTTTAAAGGTTAAGGTGAGGGTGAGTGTAAGGGCTAGGGAGAGACTACAGCCGCCAGACACAATGGTGATCAACCACAGCTTGATGACAGTCGCATGTCATTGGGATGGTCACTTGTCCTGGTCCATGGTTCACCCCGCTGTATTCTCGGTATGTCAATACAATTACTGCATAAATCAAATATGAATGACGGTTAGAATAACAGACATGGCATACCAAGACTAGTGTGACCACAGTCAATAGTCTTTATCAGTGTTTGTATTCATCCTATTTTAGTGATGAAAGCAACATCTCAGTGTTCATGATGGTAGTGGGACCTCCCACTCATCGTGTAGTGGGACTGCCCCATATCATCAGCAGCCTGTTTTCAAGTCTATCAAGTACAGTGGAACCCCGGTAACACGACCACTCAAGGGACCAAGGTTGATTTTTTTTCTACTAACCCTACCCCTGTTGAGGGTTGATGAAATTTCGGAACACAACCTATTCCCCCATCTCTGGCACTGTGCCGTCTAATAACCAGACTGAACCTTACAATTCTCAACCAATCAATAACCAGGGGAAAAAATCCAGACTCGGCTGGCACAGAAATTGTTCTGCTATCTGAGCGAGCTCAAACATCTGCGGTAAATCATTCAAACGAGACCCATGGGATGCGTTGGGATGAAAGCACACAGTTTTAAATAAATGCCTCATCCATCAGACAGGAGATTTTTATGCCATTTATTCATGATTTTGCCAGTAGCGGTAATTATGCTCGCACCTCGACATCAACATTTCAGCTTCAGACTTAATCCACCATCACCTGAACATCATGATGAGATATATTGAGTTCACACTTCTATTTTTCTCCTGCAGCTTTTGTTTTCCAGTCAGACAGAGGTAGTAGCCCAGAAGGACCCAGATCTTATATCTAAAAGTGAGTGGTTCAGCCGGTTATGGAACATCACTTCTCAGACCATACCACATCATTTCACCAAGCATGACTTGGAATTCAGCCTGCTGTTTGATGTCCAGGAATTCTACATTTGGCACAGGATTTGTCACCAAAGCTTAGGAGCAAAGTCCAGAACAGTGCCTGTGGAACTTGAACCGATAAACTGGCATTCCAAATTCTTGATTGGTTTATGACCAAAATCACAGACAGAGGTCAATTGATTCATCATCATCATCTTCCTCTATGGGTGGTTTTAAATTCATATGGACGCATGCTCATCCAATGAAAACATTATGGTTTTTCTGGATCTGTGAGTGTGTGTTCGGATCTCATGACTCGTTGAAAACCCTGAGGCTTTTGCTTGGAGAAACTGACACTTCCCTTCTGCCTCAAGCATATGCCAGTCATTGCCATTGAACCCTTGTGAAAACAAAGGGATCCCAACCTATTCACTCCAAAGCTGTCGAACAACCCTTGGCACATAAATTCTCACTTGCAGAGGAAAAAGACTCACTCGAATACTCATGATCTAGTATGAAACCATTGTCAAACATGAGACTAAAATCATTTTGCCTCTCAGCCATGAATCCTAGGAAATGAAGTGTGATGGCAGCTGATTATGAAGGGATACCTCATCAATTGTGACCCGAAGGTATATGCAACGGTCCTGATTGATCGTGGACAAATCAATATGGCCCACATGCGGGATGAACTAAACCCCTTCAGAGTTCAATGGGTGAAGAGTCACTGACCAATGTTTTTTGAAGGGCAATGCAAGTCCCCTTAGCTTCATTTTTCCTGTTTGGCACATACTGTCATCCAAAATAACAAGGGGAGGGGCACCGTATACCATGAACTACCATCACACAACTTTTGATGTGAAACCCAGCAACCCTGCAGAACTGGATGAATTCCCTGGGGCCACAGTCCTTCAAGGTGGACTGACCAGCCTGGTCATCAGGTCCATGGACGCCACACTGTGACAACACATGGCATTGACTCACGGCAAACTTTGCACTTGATGACCACGGGCAGAGTTAAGAGTTCATCAGGGCACTTTAACTAATTAGCCAAGCTTTGTAACAATGAGTTCCAAGTCTTTGACAATTCCTGTCAATCATTAGCATCCCTTATTGTTTGTGACAGGCAGACTGAGTGACTTCAGCCCTTCATTAAACCAATATGTGATGAAACACACAAGGGACGTCCTGGAGGAGGAAGCAGGCAGTACAACACCATCCGTTAACAGAGTACCTTACACAGACCCTCTTTCAAGGATAATGATACACAATGTGCTGCTGAAGGTATTGCAGAAGGTAATATCTGGTGCTGCTGCAGAGATGTCCCAGAGGGCGTAGCCACAGTTGACATGCTCTTCATGGGTTGGAGATTCTTCATCAGGAGAAAACATCCAATGAAGCAGAATACCATGTACAGCCACTTCCAGTGTAATCCATCAGCAGGCATTCCAGTACTAACATCAAATCAACATTTCCTCATTCCCTTACACAGACCCTCTTTCAAGGATAAGGATACACAATGGGCTGCTGAAGGTATTGCAGAAGGTAATATCTGGTGCTGCTGCAGAGATGTCCCAGAGGGCGTAGCAACAGTTGACATGCTCTTCATGGGTTGGAGATTCTTCATCAGGGGAAAACATCAATGAAGCAGAATACCATGTACAGCCACTTCCAGTGTAATCCATCAGCAGGCATTCCAGTACTAACATCAAATCAACATTTCCTCATTCCTAAACTGTTGAAGTCAGGCTAAAAAGACCAGTATAACTTGTAGTTGAGGTGGAGTTGACTTATGAGAATGCCTGATCATCTGTGTGGATGAGACTTGTGAATACATTGTCCCCATCCTGTGAGCCGACAGCTGGACGTGAATAAGCCACTGTTCTACCCCATTGACATGATGGACTGCATCCAACATATTTATACTTACTGATTTATTTATAACTATCACCCTCAAGTTTGGTCCATTAATAATTGATGTTCTGAAGTACATTGTGCTGCGGTGGCTAACACTGTTTATTCACCTAAAGTTAGACCAACATGGGCAAACAAATTTTTTATTTTACGTTATTCTATGAACGAATAATGATACTTTACACTGGAAAATACATAGAGGCACCAACTCCAAGTGGCAACACCCAGCGTAGGTTTATGATATAATGAAGGTGATTAGTGTTGAGTATAGAAGTCTTCTCCTCCATAACGGCACACTACATTGTGGTTGTAGCATACCAATGATGAGGCTAATGGATGAAGGCATGGAAATAGAACATTATTGTCCCTCAAGTCACAAGATCTACAATCTATTTTGATCTGCATATACCTGCAAATCAGAGCATGATATACAGATCTACATGATCCAGACATGGAAACAAGCATGCTGCCCATGGCAGAATGTATCTACAATATCAACATCATCTGCTTCGAAGCCTTCCCTCCTACCCCGATTGTTGTTCAGCCAATAACTAATGCCCATCGCATCTGCGAACATGAATGTATATTCTCCCTCACACGAGCTGATAGCTATGCATGGGTTCGAAGGATGCCGTGTGAAACCTACTCCACACCAATCTATAAATTCTAAGAAATCCTGATGAATCAAGGGCTCCATGAAGGAGTGTATTGATGTTCTCAGAATCTCCTCCATGTAGTACAGGGTTTCTGGTATCAAAATCTATAAAAGCTGGATGGTGAGAGTGTAATGTGCTTAGACCACTTCTTCAAGGTTAGCATGTTATTTCAACACCCAGACTGGCCACAATGTGCTTGCACCAGCAGCCAAGGGTAAATGACATTATCACACAGTCGTTGTGAAAGGAAATTGTCATCGCCACATTACATAAGAAAGTCATTACGTTGTGAATTCTTTGCAGACAATTGCCCACAATTTGCTATGGGGCAAATTGGGGCAAATTGAGCAGCTTCTCGTCTCCCATGTGAACATTTGATTCTCATGATCATTCTAGCATGTACACTTTTACAGTTATTTCATGTACTAATAGCAAGTTCTAATCGGTATAATTAAAGATGCTTTTGAGACTTGGTCTGTTTTGCATTCATAGTGTTGAGAGAGTCTCCAAGGGCTTTAAGGGTCATGTGAATTTCAAGATCCTAGTAGAGTAGGCGTTAGACAATAACCAGGATCGTTGGGATCAAAGTTTGATGAAGATAGGCCATGCTTTTTGTGGTTGATATGGAAGGACTCAATCAAGTTCTGATCTGCATCTCTACAAGTACTTTCAGTGGCAGCATAAGCACTATTGATACTGTTTTTGTACCACAACTAGTGAGCGGGGTCACACAATTATCATTAAACAAGGTCAGAAAAACATTAATTGTGCTATTATTAAGTTAGACTAGTATGAATTATGATAATATTGTATGTAAGCCTCTGCACCCAATGTTTACTGTACCGCCCAATGCCAACTTTTTAGGCTTGTAATGCAAACTTGTGTCATCTTGAATTCTTGCAAGTGTCAATCATTCCAGCAAAGCCATCAATAAACCATTTCAGACTGGGAAATAGGCCTACTTTTTCCAAGATGCAACAATCACCAGTGGCCTTCAGCTCGTGAAGTCAGGATGAAGTAGGTTCAATCATCAATGCACCACAAACACTTGACATGGATTGTTTGCAGTGTGTTAGGCAAAGTCAGCCGCAAATTGGGGCAGAAGAGAATTTCGCAACATCAATTAAGCATAGAGTTGATTTCAGTATCTCACCTGAGCAAATCTTTTACCGCATACTTATCATCAGCATTAACGATTACCATTAGTAATCGCCTAAGCCAACATACATTCACAAGATTATCATTGGGCTAATTAGCGAAGGAGTTAACAAAGATATGCTGCTAATATACTACTGGATACATTGAGATAGCGGGAATCTTGCTTGAAGCACATTCAGTTACAGTTTCTGTGTGGCTATCATTAGGCAAGGTTTGCGTGTCATAGGCGATGATTTTCACATCTAGTTTATCTTAATAAGGAAAGGAATAAAGATGAGGTACATGCATCAAGATGATGCCAGAGGCGGGCTTCTTCATGTAGGTTCTGTGAAGGTATTTTCAGAAACACATCATGGATAGATTTTGTGTATTTTCAGCAATAATTGCTTGGTTTCTTTTGATCCGGCAGTGGTAAGGACAAATGACCATTCACTGGGTCCATTTTGTTCTTTATAGGACCAAGAGGATTGTCAATAACATAACAGTATTGTTTGTATCAGCTAGCACAGAAAGCAATTATCGATTTTTCTACCTGTTCTTCCCAGGCTATATATCTTTCATAAACTCTTTCAACAACCAAGTAATAGTCGATTGCACCACATGACATTGACGTATTTGATCTCCGAGGTTCCATGCATCTTAATTAACCTTTGAATTCAAATTGGATTTTGCACTTTCTGATGATGAAAGCATTCTACTTCCAGTTGGAACTTTCACCATCTTTTTCTGATACAAGTTGAAGTGCAAAAAGACAAAAGCTTTGATGTTAACGATGTTGATGTCATAAATTACACTGTTATTCTTACAAAAGGCCATCAGAATCAAACCAACTAACAAAGAACTACATTCAATTTATTTCTTACACAAATATACTAAGCAACAAGTCATAAAAAACATCACACAATCAAAACGTTTCTGCTGATGACAGCCTATTTCTGTGGACACCCACATGATGTGTCTAAATTTCCACATCACATGTAATAAAATAGTTGGAAATGCCATGAAGCCTTCAGGAATAAAGCTTAACCATCCCTTAGGTATTTGTGATCACACCGATAGTATGGGCCATTGACAGCCAAAGTTGGCTAAAGCTCAGCAGGGAGTCGTACAAGAATGTCATCTCCTCATACCATTATTCACCCCGATGTAAACAGAATACCAATCGATTTTTTGTCATGGCTGCCATTTCATATATTGGCGTGTTCTGCGGGATATTTAGAGGCTGCGATATCATAAATGTATGGAGGAGTGGATGAGATGTAGCCATAAAAGATGAAATATTACACAATAAGAGTTTTTTCATATTCATAATTGGCAGCGGTTACGTAGGCTATGTAGTCAGTATTCCGAGAATGTCATACCACATCACCAAAGATTATATGCAATAGCACATGATGGATGGAATGTTTCACTTTTTTGTTATGACTAGTAATTGGGTGAAGCAGACAATACTCATGGCAACAATTTATCATTTTTGTATCATTACTTGCAATATTTGCATGCCCGCCAACAGGACAAGTAATTTCGGGAGGCAAATCATCAGACAAAGGATTATAGTAAAATGAGATAAATCACTCATAAGATCGAGCAGCTCTGACTTACCACCTTGTACTTCACTGACACTTGAACTTACCTAAAAAGATAAAGAACACGCATTATAACACTTGTCAATGACTGAATGAGAGATTCTAACTTGTTGTACAGTGGAATCTCTCTTGGCATCTCAACCTCAGTACCAGGTGGATACAGTAAGAGATGCAACATGTTGGCTTCTGGTTGCAATCAATGGGGAGAGGTTGAGAAACATTGGTGCAGAGGAGGTGAAACAAGCTGACAAATCCTGGATTCTCAACTCATAGAACCTGGCTTTGATTATGAGCCATAACACAGCTGTTCCACAGACAGGTTAGCTAGGTGTTGAGTGCATGGCGTTTGGAAACACAGCTAAGAACCTTTTGGTCTTCACATGATGGCCTTTATTATAAAGGAAAGAGCAATTTCTTGAAGAAACTTCCAACTGACAAATGACTTATTTGCAACTTATCTACTTCTTGGTATAATTGATCAATTCCATGTAACCAAGCAAGCCACCCTAGACACACCCTTAACCCAAAGCAAAAATTACCGATAAAATAACTTGATATTGGCTTTAGATGAAAATAGTTCACCTCATTATAGCTGTTACGCCTACGCTGATGATAGGTTTTTACAAAATCTTATCCGATATTTTGAAAAACTAGTTATTTTGTAAGTTGATTCAGCAAGGTAACCAACAAATTGCCAATAATGACGTTGGACAAAATAGATTCTATCCCCGGTGAAATATTGTCCTCAAGAATGCCAAAAAATTCCATCTTTTAAAAAAATATAAAAATTGGCAAAAAGTGTTTTATTAATTTTTGTCTTAATCTTCCAAAGTAACATTTTGGGTTAAAAAAAATTTTTGAAAAAATCTTTAAAAATTTTAATTTTTTAATTTTTTAATTTTTGACAAAAATGTTTTGAATTCAAAAAAAATCTTTAAAAAAAATTGGGTGGTCAAAAATGAAAAAAAATAAATTTTGAAAGTCTCACTTTCCAACATAAAATTAATACCCACATAAAATCAATGTAAATCTTATATCGAGCCTCCAATATAGAAAACATATCTGGCAGAGAGGAGTTCATCTTGCTAGGAAGTAGACATCCTACACAGATTCCAGCATCAATGAACCAAGCTGGAATCAAACACCCATTGTATCGAACTCGTCTAATGATTACACGCCATTGGTGCAAATATCACGACTGATGATCAATGAAGCATTGAAGAGTTTTTCCTGACAGCACTTTGAGAGTGGATTCCAAGTGTGTCATTAAACACCATCATCGACCATGTGATTACTCCTCCACATCACGTTTTTGCCACCGATTGTAGGGAATCAATTGACCAATATCCGATACTCGTTGGTATCAATATCAACGAATGTCAAATGGATTTTTTGATGTGTTGAAATAGATTTTTGCAAAGAGCAGGTGAATCACGTACGTAACGCTTGAAAGCAATGTGTGAGCTAAGGTGAGGTATTTGTGACTGCATACAGACAAAGAGACGGACAGCACAAGCTCATCCATCCTGCTGAAGGAAAAAGCTTGACATTGAGCACTTTGAGGGAAACTGACAGATCCATGCGTAGTTGGGGGTTGAATGATCAGAGGATGTCAATCAAAGGTCAACTGCATGGGAGATCACAGATCAATGATTTGTTTGATTGACAGGTCTGCATGCTATACTGATTGATTGGTTGATGTTCATCCTGTACTGACACTGATGGACTACTCCTAGTAGCTGGTGTGTGCATGGCATTGGTACATTTCGAGTTCCTGACCACTGAATCAGCTCAGAGAGAAACCATAACAGTTTCACTGATGGGTTATGTTTAATCAGTCTCTTACCATCTAACAATGCACTTGTTCACACATGGAAGAGTTGGTGTAGAATATGATAGCAGACTATGCCTATAAACCACGTAGCTCTTTGTGTGCTTGAGGAGGGATCAGCAACCATGTAGAGCAGGATGAGCAACCTCTTCTCACACAACTTCTGACATGATACTATTTCCCTATAACAATAATCACAGTCGTCTCTCACTCCTTATAGCACCAACCCCAATAACCTGCCTACTTAATCCATGTAAGCAACAGCGATATTGACCTGGCAATTTCCTTCTGAAGAAACCAATAAACCTGTACAAATAACAGTAGATGACATGCTGTTGCCCTGTCTCAATTCGATATGAACATTTATGCTACTGGTTCAAGTCGCCAAGAACATTGGTGTTATTGAAGCTGAACGTCAGGCACAGTACCAGGTGACCTTGACCCTGACTACATCATCATCATCTCAGATCCTTATTGGGGGCCATGCAGCCATACAACAGGTTTTGGTGACACTGTGTATAGATTCATGATCGTGTTTTGAGTCATGATAGGGTTTGTATTGACAAGGCAGTGCTGGACACAATACCAATCAGCAACACTGAGATAGTTCCAACAAGATAAGTATTTGGAATGAACAGAGCCATTTCTGAGCTGACAGTTTTACCAACTGCTTCTAAAGAAGGCATGAGACATCACGAGTCATGGTATTATAAGATAAGCTCTTATTTCAAAGCATCAAATTCAAAGATGTTGTCAAGCAAACCAGCTCTTTCCTCACAATATAGCAGAAGTACCAACTGAGACAGCTAAAATTCACACAGCTAATACCTTTATAGCTCTCTGCAAACTCATCAATATAATCCAGGCAATGGGCCCCAAAGAAAGGATTCCAATTCATCTTCTCATCAGTGTCACCTCTGAGAAGCGTTTATCACATACCGCTATGATAGAACATGGCTAAGGCGTTCATAGTCCCGGCCATGTCTAGACTACAATTATCGATCAATGGCCGCTTTCATCGAGGAACGCCAAGCTTACAACATTACCAGCAGCTCTCAGTACAGGATACTGGGCTCAACACACCAGTGGTTTACCATGCCAACAAGCTTTCAGCCATTTTGTCTCAGCAATGGCAAGAAATGCATCTTTCATTACTGGTCCATTACTAGCAGGTCTCATAACATAGCACTGGGCAGCAATGATTCCCTGCTGGCCATATGAGCCACTGGAGTAACCCTCAAACAGAGCAAATGAGAAGGCAAGGAAAATGACAAAACACAATCTTTCGATTTGGTCATCAGATTTGATTCAGCCTTCCCAACAACCTAAAGCAAAGAATGTGACGCATTATTCATAGTGCAATTCCTTCCCATCAACATGAGAGCAGGTATGATGCCCATAGACACAGTGGGTTGAGGATACCCACACCACCAACTTGTACCAATCATTGACAATTCTCGACAGCATTTCGCTGCCGGGATAATGGGTCAGGTTTAACATTTTAAAATCAATAAAACACATACAGAACTGTATATACATGGATACAAAATGACATTATTCTGATAAAGAGCCCCCTTGATAGTTAGCTCAAAGTTGGATTTTTGTCAAATGTTGTACACACTTGAGAATTATATTCAGCTGTTATATGAACATGGAGTATTTTGTCAAAGGTCGTACACACTTCAGAATTACATTAGTGGTAATATGAAATTGGCTAATTTATATTTCATATTTCATATTTCATCTTCATCAACAGGTCCCTGTAAGTGCAGTTAGCTTCCTGGCCATGTCATAAACCCCTCAGGCTAACCTTCCCCTATCTAATTCTAGCATAGGGTATCTTCAATATTTCATAGTGATAGTATGTAGTCTATGATCAATTTGTCTGCCTCAATGGTCTCAGCAATAATGAAACATAATCAGACTGAGATAGGCACAGCTCTAACTGATGAGCAGCATTTTCCTCTTTCCCATAGTTTGAATAGCTCAAAATATCTACAGCAGATCACTTGTTATCTACTGGCACTGCAGTCAAAGATCCTTTTGAGCAGTGAAAGCTGTAGCTGTGAGTGATGATGGTACCTGGCCAACATATTGATGAAGAGAGCAACTTATTGGCTTTAAAGTAACTGCCAAACACTGTGCACCAAAGCCAGATTAACAAAAGATAGAGAACAATGGTATGGACTGACAATAGGCAGCTAATCCCTGAGCTATTGTTCTCAGTATATATTGCCAAGAAGACAGGGCCCTGACAAGCAGTCCCTCTTGGTCTAGTGGCAGAGCAGGGGCTGACAATGCACAAGGTCTGAGCAGGGGGGACCAACTTGGGTGGGGGAAGGAATGGAGAAAATTCTGAATTTTTTTTTTCAAAATCAATTTTTTTTTTAATGGACAGCAAGATGTAAAAGTACTTTTACTTTTTACATTTTGCTATCCAAAAGAAGTTTGACTGATCCTGTAACATTGTTTATTTTTCATATATTTCATGCTCCTATCATCTCACCTGATCAATTCTCAAGATAGTACACATAGCCAACCTGTCAGGTACCTGTAGTTGATGATCTCCCAAGCCAGACTTGGTTATCTTGACTGGTTTCTCATCAGTAAACTAGAGAACAAAGGTATGTTCACTGGTTAAAAACTATAATCAACATCATCAGCTGCGGCTGAGTACTTATCCAATACTAGTAAACCTTTAGACTTGGCTTCGATACGTTCTCAAGAATCTTGAAGCAACAGAGCAGTGTTCTATAGAGTTGATCAGGTCTGTTCTTCAGTATATCATAATGGTATCACTTCCAAGGAACATGTGGCAGATGCAGAAGGTACACAAAGCCTTCAGGTTTCTATTACAACAAGTTCAAGAAGTGAATGCATTCATATAGTAATAATACTAGACTTTACAAGTAGAGCAAAGCATTGTGAAGAGGATTGGAGATGATGCAAAGAGACAACTAAAGCCATGAAGGTAAACACAACCACCCTCTTGCAACTTCAATCAGGAGCTATCAGTCACCACAGTGAACAATGGTATGGACTGACAATAGGCAACTAATCCCTGACCTATTGTTCTCAGTATATATTCCCTAAAAGACAGGGCCCTGACAAGCAGTCCTTCCTGGTCTAGTGGCAGAGCAGGGGGCTGATAATGCACAAGGTCAGAGCAGTGAGGACCAACTTGGGTGGGGGAACGCATGGAGAACATTTTGAATTTTTTTTTCAAAATCAATTTTTTTTTAATGGACAGCAAGATGTAAAAGTATTTTTCACATCTTGCTATCCAAGAGAAAATAAAAAGAATCAGCTAGTAAACAAGTTCGTCACTATCAGCAGTTCTCTGCCAAAGTGATCATGCAGAAGCCATTTTTCAGCAGTGGCCACTTAGTCTGATGACAAGACACAGGAATTGGCCATTTGGACTCCTTGCAGAAGAGCAGTTGACACCAATCACTTTTGTGCAACAACATCCACCTTGGCTGTACTGTAACAAGATACGATACTACTCTTATTATTTCCCATCATTCATCAGTTCTAATTCGATTGATCTGCGATGAATCTTCACGGGGTGAAGAGGGCAGGGGCGTGTTGGTGGTCATGCATCGTACTGCCAATAATACAAGCAAACATGAGGGAATTGGTCAAAGGGCCACTTGACCGTGTCCTATCAGCTCCAATCATTCTGAAATTGGCTATTAGAGCTAACAATGGGGAGAAGACTTTGGCAATTATATTGGTCAATCTGATGAAATTTCCCAAGAAAGGAAAGAATTAACAAACAAATTCAAGCAATTGATGTCAAGCTGGCTGTTGAAATTACTGAGAGGTGACCAGGGCACCAATTTAGCCACAGGAAACTCTGGTCGAGTCCACTGAGGCCTGTCCAGTGGTTACCTGATAGTGTATGGCATCACACTCAAGCCATTCCCACGTAACCCCCAGACCAGAGCCTTCTTTTTGTCTTTTTATTTGAATTCAAGGAATTGATCTTACCCATCCCGATGACTAGGATTCTGCAATAAAAGGGTTAACAGCAATTTCTTCACAGATGCTAGATTCCATTTACTCTTTGATGGCTCTAAGTGATCACTCAGAGATGCACGTTTGTATAGAAGCATGTTTCAGATGATAGCTGCTTGAGGGACCACCCTAATCATATCACATGCCACACATAATCACCAAGAATACATCAATAAATCACTAAATCAAATTCTGCCAAGAAAGGGTCTGCAGTCGTTTAGAAAGGGGACCCGCTATTAATCATGGATGACTAAGCCTTGGGGTCATAACTGCATCATGTCCATAAAGGTTACCGTTTTTAGGACAAATGTACTTGAAATGGGGTGTGTGACATCTTCACAAGTCAAACAAGGCATGGAGTCAAACTAGGCATGGAGTCAATCTCATTCTGACCTTGCTTTGAAGGCTTGCCTTGGTAGCCACATGAAACCTGTTCAACAATGATGAAGAGAAACAGCAGTAGGAAGCCATCGCCTCAAAGTCATCGCCTCCAGGAGAGACAGTATCCACTTCTTCAATACCAATCATTATCTGTTTTGACCTCTTCCCATTAGAGTAAGACTGGAGGGCACTTCCAACAATGAGGAAGGAAGCCTCCTTCACAACGGAACCCTTGCCGTGGATGACAACCAAAGCATGACTAAGCAAGCCAGGTCTCCCTTGGGTAGCTTTGGGGAATAGTATATAGAGAGACGACGACAGTGGTGTGTAGACTGTGACCAGCTTGTGATGACTAACATGGGTTTGGCTTGATTTGCAGTCATCTACTGTTGCATGTTGGGTCAAATCGCAAGATTAAAGAGATTTATTAAGTGAAATGAATTGATCCATTAGTTGCATAGGCAGTCGTTTAGATGGAATTGCTGAAGATGAATGAAGGATAAATTGAATAGGTTTTAGCTCCACATTCTACCTACTTCATCAGCCAGTCAGCCAATAAACTGAATGACACTCGTTTTCAATTCAATGAACAAAACACATGTTCTTTCTGCTTCAATTGCAGAACAATTCCGCATTTGAAATCTAACTCGTGCCTCGACTATTAGAAATTGAGAAAAACTTTCATTTTAATGTTAGGCAAGACCCGATGGCTATTTATACTCCCACACCATGACGTTATCAACAAGAAAGAACCTGACAATACTCACATAGGTAGCGGCAAAAAGGTTAAACATAGCAAGCAAGGCAGTTTTTCTCGGCCACTTTTTGTTCATTTTATGTTCTTGACTGTTTTTCTGTTAAATTCCCACTAAGCGTTATCAATGAGCTCTCAGCCTCCAAACACCTGATCTCAGAGCTAACAAGGCACATGAGGCAGAAAATTAGAGGAGATCTGTTGTGGATTCTGAGGTGGTAAGTCTGGCAAGTGTCCCAACCATGCAGTGGCACATCCCCACCCCCAGGGTGTTGCTCCAGTGTTCCTGTTAAAACATTGCCTACAGAAGCTAGGCAGCCAATGTCGCAGTAGGCAGGCACACATATTCGAATTCCTCCCTGGCAGCTTCAAAAGGTTAGGCATATAAGATATCCCATTTCTAGATGGACTGCTCCCTCTGGGAAAAGAAAGAAGAGGCCAGATTTATCAACATTCCTTTGATGAAACAACTTTTGCAAGGGTGTCATGTCCACAGTGATGACAGCACCCACACAAACACGATAGTATTGACAAGATATCGACTGCTACATTAACGAGGATCAGTGAAATGCTGCACGAATGAACAATTTGTAATGTCGGAGGGAACTGCAATCCCGAATACGGGTGAATGACTTGGTGTCGTCTTTTCCTTATCACATGATTGTCTGTGCCTTGTGGCCATTGTATGCGTAGGCGGTGTCTGGCGGATACAAGTCTTTGTTAGGACAATTACTGACTATTGTAACCAGAGAAACCACGATGTCAAAGACTTGACATTTAGAATGTTCAGATTAGTGATGGTTGCCTTTGATGCAGAACTGTTCCCTGAATGTCTGGGATCAACTAGGCTTGTTACAGACAGGCACTCCATATCCCAATCAGTCTGGAATGTTTCTGTGGCAGCAGTTGTCTCAGGAAAGAGACTTTAAAGGTAACATATTCACAGAATGTTTTACAATACAATCAACTCTATGAACATATCGGGTTTCTCAAAAACAGAAACAGACAATGCACCTTCAAATACTCCCAGTAATCCTGTTCTATCATATCCAGTGTAAAATATCAAATGGAGGGATTAGTTTGGCATATTCAGATCCTGACAATATATCATTTACAGATCATCTTCATATCATAATGTCAAGTTTTCTGTTACCAGTACTACATTAAGGAAGTTTGGCTATTACAGAGCCCCCATCCCCAGGGTAAAGGAAAATCAATAGAGCCGGCTGGTTCCTGTAGCATGATTGTTACATGAATACAGCGCTTTGTTCTTTTCTATCCACATCCTTTTCTCGATCGCTTCTTTCAAAGGAACTTGAATAGCCTGCAGACATTTAGAACAGACTTTGCAATGTTAGTCATAGCACCAAGCTTCCTGAAGCTGGTGTCGGGATCTAGAGTTTCTACAGGAGTGCAAGGCACTACGAAGCCACACTTACAATCAATTCCAATGACTTTTCTACAAAATCTTACAGCTAATTTTAAAGATTGACCTCAAAGTAGGGAATGCTAACCCCGCCCACCACCTGGATCTGCACCTGAATACATGAAAGCTTTATATGCCATCAACAGAGTGCTTCGTGTTGATATCATAGGGAAACTACCGAGTAGAAATTGACAAGAAGAAGCCCCCATGATGGCATAAAAGTGCATTGCATCCACCTCTCCCTTCAGAGGTATCTATTTCCTATACAGGTGCTACACTGCTGCTCTTGATGTGGGAAGATTTAATCAGTGAATGGATTGGTACCGGGATCTATATTCAGTGCGTGTATTGGCTGTTCTGCTTCAAGCCAGTTTCCAAGGGATCATGGAACGATGTTGAACGCAACAACCACCTGTGACACCCATCCTGGCTCTCACGGTAGTTCGCTGCTTCTAACTTAGCTCTATCAGGGAGCTTTTTTGTCACGTGATATCAAATTGGCAGTGGAGATGCAGATGCTCCTAACATGGTTGGCTGACACCTTCAACATCGCAGACACAGAGATGAAAGGGTGTAGTGATATCAAAGTGGACAGACTGTACAATACCATCATGTTGTGTACATCAAGAGTCAGCTCATGTTGATGAGCCAATGCGGGATTGACAAAAACACTCCCCACGCTTTGCCACCTGCCCACGCTTACCTGTTTCCCACAATCAATAATCTGGTCACAATACTTGTGGAGCCTCGGGAAGCAGTAGGTTGTGCCTTGATAATGGATTGAGTGCATCTCCCACTTCTTTACAGATCTTGCATCATCGCAAAAACAGATATGAAAATTGTGGAGAAATTTTTATCAATCCATTTAATGCTTCTGTTCTCATGTGTCCAACCACGCCCTAACTCTATTAGATTGCTCGAGCACCATGTTGAACCAGACAGCCTGAGGTCTGCAGCAAGCTTACCAGATTTCCGGTAACAGCAGCAACCAAAGTATGGCATTCAAATCAACACTTGTTTTTTCAAACTCATGATTTAGTACGGTCAGAATTGAGCATGTTTCACAGTCAATTCATAGGAGGCCGACTGTGGCAAAATATTGCTTCCATAGCTGATAAGAGAAATAAATCACTCGTCTGTTAGGTTTTTCTGGATAGGTAGAGATAGGCTGAACAGTTCCGCAATTGCTTCCAAGTAGACATCAGATCAGTTTCAGGTCAGTTTATAGACTTGAACATGATGGCTTTGTCAGCTGAAGTGGCAATGAGAAACAGGAAATATCAAGTGAAGGGCCTCATCAAGTGCATCATTTATAGCTGGTCATTAATTAGCTGATTACGGGGACAATGGAAGTGGTCATTTCCTAAATCGTTCCTGGTATGATAGTAAATGTCTGTGGTCCAGGTCCACACAATATGTGACTGGGAATTGTGCCAATCATTGATCTGAAGGAGTTTATCAGTGAAGCCTTCATGTCGTTCACCCATCAGAAGACCAATCTTTTTTCTAAGATCGATGTGGTCTCCTGACATTCCATCCAGTCTGTCAGTCCCTGATTGACCAAGGTGGGATCAATGGATGAGTTGGTACTTCAATATCTCCATCATGATCATACATTGATTCTTTGAAGGAAGTTAAATATCTGCTTTAGCCTTCTACAGAGTGCCCAGTGTGCTTGTACGAAATACACACTCTCTTGACAAAAATTACAAAGTGGTCCACTTCCTAGAAATTGCTGGTCATTTTACACAAGGGGCAGTGACAATGACCTGATTATTCTCTTAACAACATCTAGGTCAACTGCTGCTATTACACACATGTGTATGTACAGAATATATATAAGTATGGTGATTACATGAAGCTTTGGACTGCACTGATGTGGGCTAATATCACTACCAAACATGATACAAAGGCTCGCTGTGGGTGGATGATCCAGCCAACTTTCTCCCTAACTAACTGACATGATAATACGTTTGTTTCTTTCTGTCAGATTCTTAGAAGGTTCTTTAGGTTTTTTATTGCTGTAGACATAGAGCACTGCAACCTGGTAAAGTGATTGAAGACATCCCCGAGATAGACCACTACGATATCCTTTGATGAATCTCCCAATGCACTCCACTAACTAATCATTCATTAACCAAGATAACGTGATGATGAGCATCATGATAATGTTACTTTTCTTCACGTCAGATTGTTTAAGGTTAGAAAAAGTATTTCCTCTATTCACATAGCTCCCGGCCAACTTGCCATAACACCGTACAAGTTGTTTGGCAGCAACCTGAAGATTGAGCAAAGTCAGGCAAAGCGGTGCAACTCTGCAGCAATTCACGTCTTGTGATGGTTAGAAGCAGCAGAAGTTAAGGAGTATCAATTCTGTCGCTAGATATCTAACCATTGTATCAGCAGTGTCTGAACAGTATCCAAGAGAAAGTTTCTGCATTGCATCAATCCAATAGCCCAGGTCTATACCAATAGCAGGCCAGTAACCATACACACCATAAACAGTCAGATCAATGTCTAGAGTTACTGAGTTCATGAAGAAACTCAATTGGAAGTGTGGCAAAGTCAATGGGGTAAAGTAATCTGGTGTTATTAACATAAGCAAAGCCATTACTGATTCATCATTTCCTCTTCTCCTTCCTACATCTCCAACAACTAGGCCCTCCTCTCTCTCCAATGTTTCTAACCCTGACCACCTTGAGATGATTAATACACTAAGCATACAAATGCTCGTGTTCTGCAACCAAATGAATGGGACAAGCAACCATGTCCATGGGGAGAAGCAAGCTGATATTCTGAACACAAGCAAAGCCATTCCCATTACCTCTTCCTCTAATGTTTCCAACCAGCAACTATCTATAAGAGCATTGAGTTAGTGTACCCCAAGCATGATAATGTCCACTCCCCATCCACATCAATATCAGCCTCAAGTAGACACAGATTGAGAGCCGTGTCAGATTGTTGATCGTTTTCCTGATGGTAGATGATGGATAATTAAGGATGGCCGTGTAATGACGCTTACTCCATGGCCAGGGGTGCCGCTGGCCACACTTTAATCTGACGCCAACAAGAGTGACAAGACTGATGAGCTATTTCATACAACCCTCACCAGATAGGTCCTAGAGATGCTACAGTGCAGGGACTGTTGATTGGTTTGCCAGAGGAGATCCTATGGATAATCGAGATGGAGGTATGATCCATGTTCCATGGCCAGGGGTGCTGCTGGGCAAAATGAGTGTTACATCATCGGGAGGACCTGTAATGATTCTGGCTTCACAGCCAGAGTTGCAGAAGAGAAGCTCTTCTCAATAACTGATATTAGAACTGACCTACCTCAAGAATGTGCTCCTGCTGCCTTTCTCTGTTCAACCTCCTTCTTGTTGTTGATACGACTCCTGGAAAGATAAGAATTAGGAATAAAGATTGGGAAGAAGGGAAAGGCCTTGGACCAGCCCTGAATTGGATGCTGCCATGCGAAACTGTCAGCATTGTTTGTCAGTATCTACGCACCACTGCCAGATTAACTGAACATTGAGAACAATGGTAGAGACTGACAAAAGACAGCTAATCCCTGAGCCATTGTTCTCAGCTTATATTCCCTAAAAGACAGGGCCCTGACAAGCAGTCCCTCGTGGTCTAGTGGTAGAGCAGAGGGCTGACAATGCACAAGGTCTGAGCAGTCAGGACCAACTTCAGTAGAGGAAGGAATGGAGAAATTTTGGTAATTTTTTTTTCGCATCAAAATTTTTTTTTATGGATAGCAAGATGTAAAAGTTGATACGACTCCTGGAAAGATAGGAATTAGGAATAAAGATTGGGAAGAAGGGAAAGGCCTTGGACCAGCCCTGAATTGGATGCTGCCATGCGAAACTGTCAGCATTGTTTGTCAGTATCTACGAACCACTGCCAGATTAACTGAACATTCAGAACAATGGTAGAGACTGACAAAAGACAGCTAATCCCTGAGCCAGTGTTCTCAGCTTATATTCCCTAAAAGACAGGGCCCTGACAAGCAGTCCCTTGTGGTCTAGTGGTAGAGCAGAGGGCTGACAATGCACAAGGTCTGAGCAGTGAGGACCAACTTCAGTAGAGGAAGGAATGGAGAAATTTTGCTAATTTTTTTTTTCGCATCAAAATTTTTTTTTATGGATAGCAAGATGTAAAAGTATTTTTTACATCTTGCTATCCAAAAGAAATTTGTCCAATCCAGTTTCATTTAACTAAATTTTAGATTATTACATTCAGAGTTTCCCTGAAAAGTTGTAATTTTGGTCATTCTACAATTCCGTCAAGATAGCTATTATCACTCTTAGCCTGCATTGACAGTAAAGCATGGCAACCAAAGGTGAGTCGAAGTGGTAGTAACATCCCTTCCCATTCACATTGACCACCCACACTAATGACCAACTTGTTTGACAAACATCACCACACCCTTTTTACCAGACCCTACATGACCTGCCAAATCATCCCAACATCAAAGCAAGTGCCAATAAGTTTATCACAGCTATCTCAAATTGACATGAATCCCCCCAGGATTTTTTCACAATGGCACAGTTTTTTACTGCTGAATTGGCCCTCCAGGTCAGGTAGTGGTCAAGGGGCCAAATTACATGTATAATCAGTTCGTTTGTAACAGCCAAATATCTAACTCCTCAAGTAATTTAAAGTGAACTTTTGACTTGAATGTCAACTACACTTAAAGTAGTGGTATCAGGTGGTTAATTAATGCTGAAAATTGTTCTAACATAGTCTTCTTTTGGTGTTAGAATACTCTCTCATCATAAATGAGAAGAAATGTTCCTTCATTGCAAGCAGTTCAAGCCACTGTGTGTCTAGATCTAGATGAGAGTTCTAGAAGCGAGGGTTAACTCCTTCAATTTACTCTCATTATACATACCAGGTCTGCGATACATACAGAAAACAATTTATAGAATATTTTCATTTGGAAAGCACATTACTCGTATACTTGACACAGATGATCTAATTGGGGACACTTTTTTCATAGTTTTTTATTTGAAGAAGGTCACTGGTGAACATAATAGGTCTAGACCCACTCATTTGCAAAATTGCCAAGCATTCCACTGTGCACACGCTTACAAATAGAGATTTGTCATGGAATGGTATCGGGAATGGCTTTCCAAGTATTGGGGCTTGACTGGGTGTCCATACCAATGCCAATGAAAGCTAAACATTTGGAAATACATGTAATGACCTTATTCTATGATAAATGGTATATGTGACTCGCTCTACCAAAACCAGGCGCTTGTCGCATCTGAACTTGACAGGTTGATACGGACTTGTTGTTCATTTCCCTATTGTAGACCTTTTGTGAAATCTATTACAAACTGATTTGGTCACATTTCACAAAAGGTCTACAATAGGGAAATGAACAACAAGTCCGTATCAACCTGGCAAGTTCAGATGCGACAAGCGCCTAGTTTTGGTAGAACAAAAGGTCTACAATAGGGAAATGAACAACAAGTCCGTATCAACCTGGCAAGTTCAGATGCGACAAGCGCCTAGTTTTGGTAGAGCGGGTCACATATATCAGGCTTCTTCTCAAGAGCATCAGTCCTGATACAGTTAATGTGACTTCTAGAACAGGTAATCCCCATCTCCACCAACTGCTTCCAGCAATGGAACTGGGAGATGTTCATTCAATTATGGCGGCACATCTAATAGTATGAACGACATAGATCAAATCCATCTTGTCCAATTTGAATTCATAATAGACTATAAGCGTGAGAGCATCACAAGACGCCTGGGATACTGGAGCACTGGCCATGGTTTTATTTGAGGGGATGAAAATACAAAAAGAGCTCTGGCAGCTTATCATCATGGCTGGTTTTTGACTCGAAAGGTTTGAATCACTGTATCACCATGCCCCCTGATATAATGAAATTGCTCATAATGTTATCATACTATACACTGCACCACCTTGCACCGATGACATGATCACCCAGAGGAAACCACCCAAGGGAAGGGAGCATTATGATGGGAGAAGTTGCCCAAAAGAGTTTCAACGAAATGCATGCTACGTGTCCCTGGGACTTTTCAGTTAGGATTGAGTATTATGACATTTTAAAACTGAACCACCAGTCTGGCATGTTATTATCACTCATGATAATGCATCTACCGATGTAATGTCACTTATTTGTCAAGAACACAATGAGACAATGAAACAAATAAATAAAGATAACGAAATCTTGAAAGTGTTGATGTAATAACTGATTTAGCAGAACAGACAACAAATATGATGTATGGTTATTTGAATTCAGTTATAACAATCAAATATTAAACTGGTTAACTATAAGATTAACAGACACCTTTGCATATAACTTACCAGTCACATTGTCAACAACAAACGAACCTAAGCAAGTAGAACAAAACGTTTAGAACTGTAAATGTCTATTGGAATCCTCGATATATGAGATAACACTGAGGTAGAACATCAAGTTAACCAGGCTGCATGTCAACAAACTTTCTGTCAGTGACTTCAACATGACCAAACAATGATAAATCGATCCAATAAGTAGGCCTACTTCAAATTTCGTATGAAAATATTGTTACAAAGTGTACACTCAGAAGAAAAGCTGTCAAAGTCAGCAACATTTCTCAAAAATCCATTCACATCATATTATTCAAACCTAGGTTATCATATTTTGTCGGCTTAACTGGCATTCAAACAGTTTTTCTTTTTCATTCACGTCACTTGATCTCTGCCGGTTGACTGAACCTCAAACTGAATCCCTGTACACCACCATGTTTTCATTTTGCAAGTTGTTTATCTAGCATATGATCAGTTCATGACCAACATCTGATGTAAATTCACCCATCACAAAGTTACATGAACAGGAGACATCTGAACCCGTGACATCAAGTTGAACATGGAAAAACCACCATAAATGTCACAAAATATCTTAATCCTGCACAAAATTGCATCAAATTTTCTAAGAAATAGTCTAAAAAGTTTGTTTCGGGGCACAAGTTGAACATTAGTTCCAATGAGCGTAACCAAATAATGCAGAGGCGCCCAGTTATGCCCGCTTGTCTAGGGCCTATTTAGAAAGCCTATTAAAGCAACACATTATGGAAATGATTGGTGTGTGCACACAAGTAGAAGGATGGCTTCCAACTGGAGGTGTACTCATTGAACTTCAATATCCCACCTGTGCGCCAACTTTCAACATAATATTTAGACGAGGCAGCCAGACTTCCACCAACTGCTGTTCAGTGAGCAGACGTTTTTATAGTATACTGATATCTAGATTCTTATTCCAAACGAATGTAACCAAATGCACATCATGTAGTTTAGATATGGAGCTCTAAATGCCATCACCAAATCTCCAGTGAAATTTCATTTGAGTCCTGATTAATCAAGATAAAGCCAGCTCGCCATGACCGTGCAAGCAAGTGAGGAATTTGTAGTGGGAAAAAACTGTAACGAATGCAGAGCAGCCTGGCCAACATCAACATTGTGATCTAAGATGAGTTTTTTGTGATATTTATGCCAAGAGATCATGATGCGGCAGAAAAAGCAGTTACCTGAAACACGATGGTTATCTTCCACGGAATTTCAGTGATGCTTCCATTAGAAGAGAAGACTAATGGTTTAAGCAACCTCCAAATATTTCAGATAAGAGGAGAACAGCTCGTCTTCCATTTGTGTGAGAGCAAGCTCTGCCATAAACAGCCATTCATGACCACCAGAAGCCAGGGTAAATGGTAAACTGCCTGAAAACTGTAGCCAAGAATGAATAGGAAAGGCAGCGGAATCAGCTTACCATGGAGGCAGGAGCTCAGCTTACCAAGGCCACAAAACATGGCCGTTGGCTGGTGGTGGGCTTTGACTCTGCAAGCTTGTTTGGTGGTTTTCGGAATGGGAATAGTTTAGCAGCAGTAACTGCTGGTTTTGGCTGGAGTATTCTCAAACACGCTACTGGAGAGAGTGATGTATTTTTCAGATTGGCCTATCAGGAGCATGCAAAGGAAGATGTGACCTGCAGAAAGATGCTATTTGTATCTAACCATTGGTTATACGATATACTGGAAAGAGCCACTGCTTCTAGCGAGAGATGTATGGAAAGATAAAGACAAGTGCACAACTTTTTACCCTTCATTGCAGGTAAAACATCTGGCATTGTCTGGAGACTTCACCCGTGTGGTTTATGGTCTAGAAGAAAGCAACCATTACAATCCTGATCATGTTGTTACAGCTCCTTCAACACTCAGTTACATGTTTTCATGACACAAGTCATGCTATGCTAAAAAGCTATTGCGCCTGGTTTAAATCTGGTGTTGTATACAAGTATTTCATGACTTACTTTCTCTTCCTTCAACTGAAGTTACCTTCACTAATGGCACTTGAACTGCAGGAAGAGTGGAGCCGCCATTTAGCTAGAGGGACACCATATCATGATATGCCATTTTCATCTCCAAAATAATATCAGGATTGGAATGGCAAGTGGTTGTGACCTGGTTTCACTTCACACGAAGTCACCCTTCCCATTGGTCCTTGACTCCATCTCTCAACCACTCGACCAACAATGAAATGTCAAGGAAAAGCACCTTTTGACATTTTCACTTTTTATCAATGATAATTGCTACGAATTATTTCTGTCAAGAAGAATAGATTTACATTTTGAATGAGCAGTTTTGTGATTCTATTCAGATTCACATCAGATTCACATCATCATGCCATCATATCTGCATAAGACTGTCATTCACCCTTTCAGTTATCTTACCCGGACAGTTTCTATGCTGCCAGTAAGAAACATATAAACCTGATCTATAGTGAGTGGCCTTTCACAGCTTTTGTATGCCGGAAAGATGAAAGTCATCAATTTGTTCAATCTGACGCTATCATCTGCCCACAAACTGTAGGGCGTACAAGTTCAGCTCCGCTGGTATCTCCTGACATCTAATTAATCACCAGAACTATATTGTCATACCAGGGTGCGTGTAAAGAAAGCATGACTGGTCTTTCAGTTTTCCGCTTCAGCCAAAATCGATGACCCCTTTTCGCCAAATTAGGCTGTCATGGCCGTATTGACTTAAGCTGGTGTGGGCGTATTGACCCAAACATGGTCAAGTTTGTTTGGTTACTCGAAAATAAAATCAAAAATTGGTGTCTCAAAGAAGATATCTGCAATTTAGTTGGACCACAGTCAAAGGAAGTGTGCTTTGCAGGAGGAATGACTGACTAGTGTGGGTGGAGTAATTGCGTTATGTTAGTAGTATGGCAATATTGAACCCTAAAAATGATATTTTGGGCACTTTCTCCCCATATCCTTGCCGTTTCGACTTTTTTTGAGGATGGGCACTCAAACAATCAAATGATGTTTCAATATGTACTTAGTCATACCATGACAGTATTCCACAATCATGTCGTCGACCACTTTCCTCTTTCTATTTACAACGAACAAAACTGCAATTTTTGGCAATTGCTGTGATCGAACAAACAATAGAGCCGCATCAATTTTATAATGTTGTTACTTTGTTAACACAAATGACAAGTTTTTCCAGAACTATCACAAACAATTAGATGATCATAATGAGGGTTTATGGTTCAATGAGGTACAGGTAGCAATTAGTTGTACATTATGTACATGGAAGATCATTGTGGTGGAATGTGTGCCCCCATGTATGTAATTGATTATAATTGGTGACAGTGAATGCCAATACCTCATAAACACTATTCATGGAACTCTACATATGTGTTATACAGTTGAGTAGTGGAGATGAAATGTGACATTCCAGGTGGACATTCTTCTATTGGTGGGAATTCATGCTGGCAACACAGTAATAAATTGATACCCCTATTCTCTTGTATACACAAGGTAGCCTAATGAACTACTGTAAAGCCAATAAGGTTGCAGCCAAATCAATACAAACCAACACCTGCCCGTCCCTCAGTGGCTATTTCACTGGATCAGCTCCGTCCAGAGGACCTTCCTTTTCTCATCAAGGCAAAGGAGGTGAAGCCATTAGGCCTCGGAATCAAACTACCAATCTTGTACAATTGCTTGCAACTCCATCAACATGCACCGACATACCAAGACTATACTGCATTCAGTTCCCAAGCCATGCAACTGACACTGAGAACGTATGATATGAATGTCTGGGCAGATGAACTTGCTCTACCTTGGCTTCGGAGGCATGTCAATAATGTTGTACAATCGCTTGCAACTCTCATCAACATCAACGGACATACCAAGTCTTCATTCATCCTCAGTATTCACTCAAGGCCAAGCATTACGATTCCAAAGTAATCAACAACATGAACATCTTGGGAAAGCGATGCAGTTCCTAAGCCGAGCATTGGCAGCAAATCAGTGATAGGGTTTTTGTCAGGAGAATGGCACGATAATGAACTCGTTGCCTGGCTATCTGTTGCTTGTAATTGAGAGAGAGGGATAAGGTTGAGTTCCACAGCCCCACAGACCCCACAATCTAACAGTGTTTACTTTCAGTGCAAATTTACCAACTCAAATTGAAGTTTCATAGAGATTGGTGGGATGATTCAGAAATTCTAATGGCCGTTATTACTATGTTGAACCATAATGACTTTGCTTGATATATTTACATCCGTGTAAAAGTGGGCCAGGTAAATAAAATAAGGATTATAGATTATTCTCTTACTATGAGTAATTTGTGCCTTTATCAGCTTGTTTTTATATGATCTATTACCTATGCCATTGTTTTTCCAATAGTTAGTCAATAACACCTCCCAAAGTGGTGGTTCAGGTTCTTTGTTGTAGGCGCTCAGGTGTGTAGCAGAGAAAGGGGTCAATTGGTGTGGGAACTTTGTGTATACTTGCTAATTACCAGCTGGCACACCTTTTATAATCCTTTTAACATATACACTGTACCATGGGAAGGTACACTTTGCCTGTCCAGTAAATTCTTACATTGTCATGACTGAATAGGCCAAACTAAGCCAAGAGTCAAAGTGCTCACTCAACTCACAACCAACATCTGTCAAAATCATCTTCAAAAATCACATATCCCTCAGAGTGAATTAGGCATCCAAGCTGTTCAATCAGTTTGAAGCTTTGAGTAAGCAACCCAAGTCATGTCAAAGTGTCTCCATCGTGATTACAGCACCACTTTATACATGGTATGTCAGCAGATATCACATCCCACCAGAGTACCATCAAAGGAAACTGTGCGTGTCGCCTTTGCGGACTGAAAAGGGTTATTTTTTCATGTTGACATGTAATTCCCTTATTTGTTCTGAGATATGACTACAAGTAATAAGGTTATAAGAAACACTTTTTAAACAGCCATTTATCAACATCCTGGACCCAGTGTTTCAACGCACACTAACAAAGCTAAAGTTTATCCTCCACAGGACGTTTAATAGCAAATATGGTTTAATGGCAAAATAACAATACACAAACCAAAGAAACAAATTACTCTGTAAAACTAGTAATCCTCTCAGAGTGCCTTATTAGACTAACTCTTCAACACAATAAGCTCCTTTGGTGACAAATGACCCGTTTCTTTACAGGGGATAAGAACTGGACAGTAGACCATACATGTTAGCCCACAGAGGGTAGACCACCAACGAGGTAATCCTATGCTAAACCCAGTGAACGCCAATTTGCAGCAACAGGGTCGCACCAGGTCTGGACACAAGTGAGGAACTGCTTCTTTAATCAACATAGTATTCAAACCTTTGCTAATAGGCATCCAGTCGAAAACTTTCTGCTCAGAATATGAGATTCCAAGAGCCTCCCTATACTCTCATCTGAGCCATAGTTTGCTACCAGCATGCGAAGCAGATTGCTTAGCCTTGGGGAAGCAGGAAGACAAACTTCAAGACCACTGATATCTCCCCACTGGGCAGGCTTATTTCTCTAATATGAGAGCAGAACTTGAGAGAGTAGCCACCAGGTGAACTAAATGAAAGCACCTCAAGTTTCGAGCTGCTCCTGACTCACAAACTCTGATCACCAAGGTCAAAAGAAACCTGAACACAAGTCAAGGAAAGTAAGGCACTCCAAGAAGATGATGAGCATGCAAGAGATGCAAGCGAAACATTCCAGCTGCATGCTACATGAAAGTATCCTTCATGAAGGAAAGAATGGCATCCATCAATCGGCCAAGCCTTCAAGGTGTCTGACTCTAAAATGAAGTTTGATTTGTTTCTACTCTTTTGTAGAACGCTCCAACTAAAAGCATTGCCATTGGGGTAACTTTCTTCAGCCCTGATCATCAACAGGATCTCATTTACTGCAACCACTTTGAAAATGACCACAAAGCTACTTCTCATGACTTGTTGGCCATTAGTAGCCAATCATATCGCTGGTCTGTCAGCTTTTAGCCTTCAGACATTTTCTAAAAGCTTGAGAGGACTAAGTTCCAGGCACGAGCCCTCACAGGTGCAAACACCAATATTGAATTTCTTTAGCACCAAAGTCCTATATTTCCTTAGCTCAATGAGCAGAAGGCCACAAATGACCCTAGCTGCTCTTTTGCAGAAAAATCACAAACAAATCTTGTTCCTTGATGCACAAAATAACATGAACAAGTAATTTGTGTATGATCCCCAGGCATACAGCCTGAGGTGAGAACGTATACATTGCCTTGGTTCCATATTGACTTCTAAAAAGCCTACAGCAGTGCAATGACAGCCCTTCTGAACACTTGCCAAAGACTTTTGAATAACATTGACTTTTCCTTATCATTGGTGCTGTACATATTGCCCACATGTACAATGTACATGTACAATGTACATGTAGGCCTCACTGACAAGCAAACTATTTCCTTTGTCCCATGTCACTTTTTCAATGATCAAAGATGGGGTTTGAACAAAAGAGGGTTACCAATTGCCGCTGGGACACTAATTAGGGACCTTAGTCAAGTCTATCCAAGTACACTCATTGTACACTCCAGGCAGAAATGACAGACATCTCATAAAATCCTTTTAAAACAAGCCAACCAGAAAATGACTTCACACATGGTGCTAGTCATGGTACTATAATCAGGTGTCTTGTTGGTCTCCAGGTTGAAGGAATGAGTGGAGACAAAGAGGAAATGGAACAATAACTCTAATTGAAGCAATTAGAAACATCACCGACCATGACAAGAACTTATTTCAAGAACCTCACTTCTGACTTTTTTAGGTTTTTTTGGAATAGTTTTTATGTCCAGTTATCAACATGCTCAGTCACTAACAGTTCAAAGGAAAATTTATGCCAAGCAATTGAGGTTCAAACAGCCAAAAGGTAGCTGTCAATAAGGCTTTAGTCATTCCTGCACATTGCAATAATGCTAAAGTGCCTATGATCTAATGTCTCAAGAACCCATCATTGTAACACCTCAAAGGCTAACCAGACTTATCAGAAACCTTTTAAAATCTTCTCCAAATCTACACACAGACTTGGCACAGGTCATGAACTCTTCACTCAGTGTGTACATTTTGTACTCTCTGGGGGGTTTAATGCGGCCACTTTATAGCCCTTCATTCATAAACCACCCATCCTAATATCAATGGTGAAGACAACTTGCCCGTTTGAAAGACGATGGTACATTCTGATTGTGTTTCTGACAATGTCTAGCACCACAATCGTACAGTGAGTCTATCCCGCACCCAGCATCCAATTCTAAGCATGGCCCGCGTTAACGAGAATGCACTGCGCTTTCCTCATTTGGGTGTGTAGTCCATCTGAGTCATAATAAGCTGAATTTATGCACACTCACACACAACCAGACAAAAAGGTTGCAGACACAAGTACAGAGAATATCTGTTCATCAGACAATACCAAATTCATACTTTGTCAACATTGTCATCCAAGGCTGTCTCGAGAGCTACATATGTAATCTTTCAAAAGTTTATTAAAATCTGATATTTTCAAAATTAAGAGTGTTATGTTCATAAATCAAGCCTGTTCAAATCTAACCAGGGAGGATTTCAACAAGCTCATGTGCATCCCAAACCCAACCCACTTTGCATAAAGCATACAATTAGTGAAATAAATCTTTGAAGGAACTGGGTGAGATTCGACCTGACATGGAAAACCACTTTCAGTCAAGCCAAATCAAGTGGTGATCTTTACACGGACCTGGCTGTCACCAGACTTGGCCTAAGGCAACATTTGACCATATTTTCCACTGCTTACACTTGAGATAATGTTGACCCTCTAATGGTCATCTTTGCACAAAGTATTGGGTGTCTAAATCGGCAAAGCAGCCCTGGATTTCTGTAATGTTACAGAAAAACTGAAATCCTCCGACAAAACAAATTTGAGGGGGCTGTTTGAGTTCCTACTGTGAGCCAAGTTAGTCACAATGTCCAACATGTTATTTTTACCAAACAAAAAAGGGCAGGAGGGGTGAGGGGTTATTTTGAGTTGCCTAGCCCAGGAACTTTGCTCAATACCAAATGATAGGGCACGTTTAAGATACTCTGGAATCAAAGGATGCAGTGTCCTTATTGATTTGTGGACGATCATTAGGTGAAAATAGCTATAATTCAAGGCAATTACTGGCCAGGGTTGGGTCACAGAGGGTTGAATGAAGTCTTATTAGTCGACCAAAAACTCAGTCGGTTTTTGAAGGTTTGTCTGCCACTGACAACTTTGTTCAGCCCAAATAGGTGCAATCTCGATCTTCACATGATTTTGGAGGACTACATATTTCTTCCAATAATACAATATTTTTTTCTTGAATTTTTTTCTCGCAAGTATGCCCCAAAAATTTAGCACCGGATTGACAGTACTAGATCTGAAAGTGAAATATTTGTATTGAGCCTTCCACACATTAGACTGATCCCATGATCAGCTATTCCGAGTGCCTCGGGAAAAGTTCATCACACACGGTCAACTGTCACCAACAGCTCTCAGCAATGGGCAAGAGCAGGAATTCAAACTGTTTGTGCAAAGGAAAAGGTTCGTCAGAGCAAACATCAGATATTTGTCCATACTTCATGTACTTATCAACATTACGATGAAGCGTTATTGCGCACTGTGTGTGAATGAAATCATGGGTGATTTACACTGAACACGCTTCCAGCAGAGTTTGAACAAACCAGTTATCTCATACAATTATGCCTTGTCTTATTGTCACATTGGTATTCACAATGCCTTCATACAATCATTGACACACTTCTCGCACTGAGGTCGGTTCCTTTCAATATATATCAAAAAGAAATATTACAAAGTATAAAGCACACTTTATTGAGAAAATGTTATTCTGCTGGAATGTGCATCGATCAGTATGTCAACACAGGATATTCTGCTGGGCTTGATTGATTTGATTACAACCTATGTTTGGCCAATATCATTGAATATCTCCAATAAATTGACATCGGTCCCTTTCATATGTTTCATGGGTTAGACAATGTTCCTGCCACAGACGACGGCAGCACAATTCTAAAGGTCTCATGTTTAGCCCAATTACCAATCAGGTTGCCTCTGATTAATTGGTTACTTCATAGCCAAATGTTTTCACTCATAGTGACCGCAGGCTATGCTCTGACTGGTCAGGACAATATGTCCCATGTCCCTTTTTGAATAAGACAGCAATAAATAATGTCATGCATATTACTTGCATGTTTCCTTTCAAAGAATCAGGCCACTGTTGTCAGTGTTGATTGATTTGGTGCATGGTCAATCAAAATGAAAAGTTTACCCAGATCAGGCATGACTGGCGTTGATTACTACTGGCCAGGTCTGTCCAGATTATGACAGGATAGAACTGCTCCAGCTGGTCGATTGCACAGATAAAGCGATTCCTGGATGTGATACATATACCTGTACATCTAGCTTATGAAATGTATGCTGTCAACAACTTGGGCTACAAACAAGGACATTTTGATGACATTGGCAAAGTCAATGCCAGTAGATCTCGTCGAACTTTGATCTTGGACCCTAAATGCTTCCTCTCCCTAATGATATTGTCAACAAAGGCAGCCAAAAGCACTCCACAAACTAGTGATATTTGTCCCGTTCCCACCTGCAACACAGTCAATTTGACAAGGGAATGCTGGCGACCACCTTCCAATCACAATCCTCTTAGTCACAGCGTATCGTAGGAAAAAAAGTTGCCCGAAGTGCTTAGCTTCAACAGGGAAGGGGATCTGATTCCATGATTGGTTGAATCAGTGATGTTGAGAGACCCATAACCAAACAAAAACAAAATCGCTTTCAACACCCCAAACATTTTGATTTGCTGAACAACTCGTATACTGATATGATCCAACATGTCTTCATTCACAAAATACACCCAGACATGAATAGAGAGAAAGAGCCTACTTCAAGTTTTATGTTTTCAAACCCACTTAGTTCATGTAGTAGGCAAACAAACCTCAACAGAAGGGAACCCTTAGCCGAGATTTGAAACTGATATCCTGCACAGTAAGTGCTAAAATACTCAATATATCACACCCTTCTCATAAGAAATGTTTGCCCATTCATAAAACTTGGTCATTGGATCAATAAACTCCTTTGTTAGTGACGCTGCCAAGGAAGTTCCCTCCCCAACTTTACAAAATGAAAGATGAAACTTGGCCGTTCATGCTGCAGTCTCAATATGCACAGTTTGAAGTTTGAATTGATTCATGGCCAAAAAAAGATCATGAAAACCTGAGTTGTCCACTCTTCAAAATTATAAAAGGTCTCAACATGTCTGAAGTGTGCAGGTAGGCCTGCTGCAAAAGTCATAAAAAATCTCATTCATGTCATGTACCTCATTTACATATTGAGGCCTACACAGAATAATCTGGCTCAACCTGACAAGTCCACCACGACATGTAAATTGATGTATAGTAGACTGTACAGCAGAATTGGTCATACTTTGGGTGAAATTTCATTTTCCACAGGCACTTCAATGACTCATTGAAAATCGTGGAACTACTTTCTTGGGACATGGGGAGAATTCTTATGTCAATTCTCTGTGAATGGATCGGGAATGAGAGGACACTCGATGAGATGAATGAACTGGGCTGTGGGATACGTCGGGATGGGGTATCAATCTCAATGAAGATCCGGTCGCTAAGAGATCAAAGCATAGTGATTGCTGTTAGGAATTCAGTTGTGCCAGATCGAAACCAATATGACAAATTTGATCAAATAGTTCATGATTATCATAACAGCCGGTGACCAATGTACTAGGCGGAAATGATCTAACAGAAAACCGACCTACTCTCTCCAAAAACCAAGAAGGAATTATAGATGGGTGAAGCTTTGCCCTTGTAAACTGGTATGAACTGGGGGCAACAATTCTGTGTTTTTTTCATGACAAATCCCCCTTCATCAAGTTCATGAATCACCCAAGCTAAACTTTAAACCCAAATTGGGTAAGATTACAACCTGTGGTTAATACCCCAGACCCCTGGCACCACTGCCAGGCCAATTGTCTCCCTTTGAATCATCTTCTCATTGTCTTCGGTCCCACAATGAAATAGGAATTCATGTGAATTCCTTGTACTGCCTTGGTCTGTTTTGACTTCTGGCTAATGTTTTGCCCACAGGGTAAGAACTTACCATGTCCTTGGATTACAAACATATGACACAGACTTATCTGAGTTGGAAGATTAGCTCAAAACCATTAACCATTGCAAGAGGGTATGTGACAAATATTGACTTATTGAGCATAATGTTACATCAATTGACAACTTCATCATCAAGAACAAGTGAAGAAAAACAATACTCACCAGTATTCCCATTGATACTGAAGAAACTCTGTGGATTCCCACCAGTAATCTCGTAGGTGAGACGTTGACTTGGGTTATAATCCATATCGTATGCCCGGACTTGAACAACCGTGCTCCCAGGGTCACTATTTTCGAACACTGAGGGGTAGTAGACAGGCTGTTCTGCTTGTGGGATGTTATCGTTTTCATCCTCAACTTCAACATAAACCTGGATTGAGGATGATTGTGGCACTGCGGCCCGATCTTGTGCATACACCGTCAGCCAATAGAAAGGTGTGGTTTCGCGATCGAGGATTTCATTGGTTTTTATGTAGCCTGCAATGATAGAAAATAAGACTGTGGCAAAAGATCCGACAATTGCATGCTGAGTAGCTGCTTCTGATTTGGTGTGAGAGTCAACACTGACATATGACAATTCTTCAAAACTTACCAATTTACAAAACTAATGTCCATACTCTGCCCTGAGTGAGAGGACATGTACCAAGCTAGTACTAGCATCATTTTAGGGTAACTTCTAGGATCAACAAGCCAGTTGCTCAGAGTGAACTTCCATACTCTGCCCTGAGTGAGAGGACATGTACCAAGCTAGTACTAGCATCATTTTAGGGTAACTTCTAGGATCAACAAGCCAGTTGCTCAGAGTGAACTTCCATACTCTGCCCTGAGTTAGAGGACATGTACCAAGCTAGTACTAGCATCATTTTAGGGTAACTTCTAGGATCAACAAGCCAGTTGCTCAGAGTGAACTTCCATACTCTGCCCTGAGTGAGAGGACATGTACCAAGCTAGTACTGGCATCATTTTAGGGTAACTTCTAGGATCAACAAGCCAGTTGCTCAGCGTGAACTTACCCTCGTTATCGATGGTGAACACACCAAGACCTGTGCCATCACGGATGGAGTAGACAACCTCTCCGTCTTGCTTGGCCTTGTCGTAATCCTTGGCGGTCACCTTCATCACACTGCTCCCGATGGGCAGGTTCTCCTTGACAGAGCCTTCGGTCACCTGGTACGGAAACTTGGGTGCATACATGTTCTCGTTTACATCAATCACCTCAATAATGATCTGACACGTGACAGACATCGATGGCTTGCCGTGATCTCGGGCTAATCCAGTGATGTTGTATAATTGTTGCGTTTCGTAATCCAGTTTGTCAGCAATGCGTATCACTCCTGTTTGGCGATCGATGTCAAACTTATCAAACGTACCACGGAGCAGTTTGTAGGTGAGTAACCCGCCCTCATTCATATCCGGATCATGGGCGCTGAGGATCGTTACAACAGCACCAATGGGCAGATCTTCCCGAACTTTGATAAGATAGTTCGGCGGGGTGAATTTCGGTGCATTATCATTTACATCCGTCAAGGTAACAGTGACCTTAGCAATAGCTGTGAGTGGGTTGTCATGTGCTCCATCGGACGCTTTGATATGCAAGACGTGAACAGCCTGGCGTTCACGATCAAGCGGCCCTGCCACAGTGATGATACCGCTGATGGTGCTGATGGTGAACTGTGACATATCATTCATCGACATGTACATTATCATCGAGTTCTCACCAAGATCTTGGTCCTCTGCTGAAACCTGAACAACTGTCGTTCCAATCACTGAGTTCTCCGAAATAATCACCTCATATTCCTTCATGGTAAATTGCGGCGCGCAATCATTCACATCCTCGATCTCAATCGTGATCATTTTATCAGTTGACAGCTGTGGTTCACCGAGATCAGACACAGTCACATTCAGGTGATACTTGTCCTGAATTTCTCGGTCAATTTTCGCAAAAACTTTCAATTCGCCAGTGTATGTGTCAATTTTGAAACAGCCATCGATGTTTCCCGCGTTAATGACGTAAATGAGTTTGCCGTTGTAACCTGGGTCCTTGTCATGAGCTTCCAGGGTCAGGATTGATGCACCGATCGGTATATTTTCCAATATCTGAACAAGGTTTGGCAGCCCTGCACGGAACTCTGGGGCATTGTTGTTTGTATTGTAATGATCAGAGGTGTCCATGTGTTTCCTCTCTTCCACCTCCTTGAGTATATCACCATTCACAGTGGATGATTCTTGTAGCAGCTTACTCAGCTCCTCTGTCACGTGAGTCTCCGTACACTGGATGTTAACATCATTGTTTGACAACTGGTGGTTGCGGTTGTTGTTGACGAGAGTAACATTGACAAAGATAGGGTCTGCCTCATTCACTTGATCTGTCGCTGTGATCTGAATGTGTAGCATCTCCTCCTTGTTATCTTTTAGATCACAGTTCAGCTTTAAGGATCCAGTGGCTGAGTTGACTTTGAAGCAATCGCCATTGTTACCAGAAACAATGCGATAACTGATGATGCTTCCGGTATCAAAATCAATGGCCGATGCCACAACAAGTTCCGTTCCAATCGGTGCTTCACGTGACAGGTAGCCATGACAGTCGACTTTCTCAAACTGAGGCTTGTGGTCATTGACGTCCTTAACTTTGATTGTCACTGTTGTCTCTGCTTCTCGCCGGAACGGCTTCCCCCAATCAGATGCACGGATAACAAGTTGAAATGTTCGCTTCCCAACCTCATAATCGAGGACTTGTTTGGACATTATTTTACCAGAGAAGTAGTCAATTTCAAATGGAACTGGATTGAGGTTGGCAATGCTGTAGGTGATGTAGCCATTGTCACCTTCGTCAAGGTCAAATGCAGCCACTTGATGCACGAATGAACCAACTGGGCGATTTTCCTCAAAACTCACCACAGCATTGGAAGAGTTGAAAATTGGAGTATTATCGTTATAATCCTTGATAGCAATGCTTACGTTGGTCATGGCATGTTTTGGTAGCAACAGATTACTCCTATCCCACGCGGTAACTTGTAAAGTCATGTTTTTGACCATCTCATAATCTAAAGGATTTGCGCAAGAGATCAAACCTGTGTTCATATTCATCTTGAAGTAATTGTTTACATTCCCACCTGTGATTTCATATGTTACGTCTTCCTTCAAGATGTTCGGACCAGAGGCGTTCACAAATAATAATGGAGTATTCACAGGAATAATTTCATCAACACTCATCGTGTATTTCCTATCAAACTTTGGAACTGAGTGGTGAGATTCTTTCAAATTGACAAATAAACTGACAGTAGCCGTCTGAGGAGGCATCCCCTTATCAATCGCTTGGATTGTTAGATTGTAAACGGGTGTCACCTCCCTCTCAAGAGGTCGAGCAACTTCCAGGCTAAACTGATCTCTCTGAACTTGGATGAGATTGAAATGTCCATCAGGGTCACCATGCATGATATGGACGACATTCAATTCGCCATTTTGCCCGGTGTCCCGATCAATAACCGTCACAACGGCACACACCGTGCCCGGCTTTATGTCATCTGGAATCAATGTCATGCGCTTCACGTTTATTTCTGGAGCATACTTATTAACACGCACAATACGGATTTTCACTTTCGCCATGCTCATTGAGGAGATTCCACTAGTGAAGACTTTAGCACCTCGGTCTCTCGCTAACACGTCAAGTTCATAATAGTTTTGCTCGGAGTAATCCAGGGGGCGTGTCAGAGTGATTGTGCCACTTGTTGGATGAATAGCAAACATGTTTGTTTTCTTATGAAAGCTATAGTAGATGTCGCCATTGATGCCCTCGTCGGCATCAGATGCCGTCACTTGCACGATCGTACTATGCAGCTGTTTATCCTCACCAATCTCCGTACTATATTCTGTGGGATAAAATAACGGCATCAAGTCATTCCGATCTAAAACTTTAACAATGACTTGAGCGCGGGTTTCAAACGGCTCAACATCACCTGAGTTTAATCGACCAATCGCTTTCACTGTTAGATGAAATTTGTCTTTACTTTCGCGATTCAAGACATCGTTGATATTTGTCCGCGTTCGAATTTGCAAAAAACAGAAATCGCCAATCTGCTTTTCTTCGGCCTTAAAAAATGCATGTTCATTGCCATAAATAACCCGGAAGCGAATTTCTAAGTTAGGGTCATACGCCACGATACCCATCCGCGATGATTCCGGCATCGTATAAGTTTTTGCCAGGAAGTTTTCATGTATTGTCACATTGTATGTATCTTGGGTGAATTTGAATGTTTCCTTGGTGACCGATGTGGAGGCGCCATTGCCAGGGAGGAGGAGAGTGCTGGCGATGACAACAAGTAACCACCAGGTGGCAACCTTGTCTGTCCACGTGCACTTCCGTCCCCGTGACATTGTGGTAAGCCGGTAATCCATGGATGGTGCCTACAAAGAGAAATCATTTCAAACATATTTTAAAACATGGTTGGAACTGGGTATGTCCTTGCAGTCATGGCAGTGGTGAACCTACCGCTTACGAGTTAGAACGGCCCCTGGTCAAAACTGCCCTGCTTTAATAGAGTCAAAACGGCCCCGGGTCAAAACGGCCCTGCTTTAATAGAGTCAAAACGGCCCTGAGTCAAAATGGCCCTGGGTAGTTTAGTGGTAGTTAGGGGTCGCCAAGGCCTTGAGCAGAGGGTAGTTGAGGGTGTCAGCTGATAGTATTCCATCCTGAGGAAATCTTTTCAAGAGATACTTTTAAAGTCTTTGATGGCAGTGTCTATAGAGCAAGAGCAAGTATAGTTCAAATTACAGTTCAAATTACAGTTCAAAATACAGTGCTCTGAACACGACATGTTTTTTTGTCAGAAGGGTGTGGGGTATCTGTCAACTACCCCTTTAACTCCCAGTGACAGGAAGGAACAGAAACTACCCTCTGCTCAACTACCCTCTGCTCAACTACCCTCTGCTCAAGGCCCTGGCCACCCCGAACTACCACTAAACTACCCAGGACCGTTTTGACCTGGGGCCGTTTCGACTGACTCTGGATTTTCGAGGATGGCACCTCACATACAATGACATAGAATGAATCCAGACACACCATTATTTATAAAAATCAATAACGTCACTTGATTACTGATAAATTAAAAAGTAATATCTGCATGTAGTGATAACATGAATTTTTCATTTCAATTACAAAAATCTCTGGTTGGTATTCCATAGTGATGACAAGAGAATATGCACGGCTTAGTGTTGGCAGTTTGCCTGCATGCGCAATTTAGTACATGTAATATGTATAGATTAAATCAGACGTAGCACTCGGTTTCATGGTGACATGCACTATTTTTCACCGTAAATCTGGATCTCCATAGTTAAACTATGATTTATAAATACAAAATTTCAGCAAATTCATTCAAAATAACTGCACTACGGCATTGTGTATTAGCGGATATCTATTTAACTGGACCACAAGTAATTACGAATGGTGTACCTCTTTATGTAAAAAAATATGCAACAAAGTAGTCACTTATCAAAACTGACTTCTGAGAAAACCCCTACACCCACTCGCCATGCTTGGCATATAGGCGCATGTGTACAGTGTATACACACAGTCCGTGCAGCATACCGACCGACATACAAGTATCGCCACAAACTAACCTGTTTTCGAGAAGAAGGAATATAGCTAGAAACGAACTACCTTACCATCAGATAATAAACATCCTATTTGGTTGTCTTAGCACAATACTATTCCCCATCCCACGGTTAAAGAAGTCCATTATTTACAAACTAGCGAGCCTCTCACGTCCTCTCATATCCTCTCATATCCGATACCGCGGATGACTGTCAATCATCTGGCAGCAGTTGTCGATGAACCCGCTTGAGTCCCAATTCTGTGGTACTGCCTCGTTTTGGGATTTGTCGTAAATACGTCACTGGGACAGAAGTCTATTAATAGATGGTGATTACCACGGCGTTCATCAGCAAGGGGGGACACATCTTCAAGTTCGATCTGTCTAACCAGTTCAGGCAGAAAATTCCCCACATCAAACAGTTGTGTGAGCACCCTGTATTGATGGATACCATCGGTATGTGGTCTTGAGAAGCCGGTTCCAATGACCACTCGTACTACTCTGGAAAGAAGCTGAGATTGCTCTGGGACTCGCTAGTCCCCACGGGCCCGGCTATAAAACACCGGCACCCCGACATGTTCGTCTTCTATGAGAAGGAAAAGGAGGTCCTACTCATGAAGATAGCTGTCAGCTCCGACAGACACGTCCTCGCACGTGCGGAGGAGAAACGATCGAAGTACTGTGGCTGTGACTATCTCATCTCTCTGATCATGTTGTCAACACGGTGGAGCAGCCAGGACTGATTCGGCCTGGCTGTGACTTCCTCATCTCTCTCACCATGTTGACAACTTGGCAGAGCAGCCAAGACTAATTTCGCCTGGCTGTGACTGTCTCATCTCTCTCACCATATTAACAAATAGGCAGTGCGGCGAAGACTGATGCCGCCTGGCTGTGACTGTATCATCTCTCTCACCATATAGACAACTTGGCAGAGCAGCCAAGACTGATTTGGCCTGGCTGTGACTGTCTCTCATCTCTCTCACCATGTAGACAACTTGGCAGAGCAGCCGAGACTGATTTGGCCTGGCTGTGATTGTCTCATCTCTCTCGCCATATTAACAACTAGACAGTGCGGCGAAGATTGATGTGGCCTGGCTGTGACTGTCTCATCACTCGCATCACGTTGTCAGTACGGTGGAGCAGCCAGGATTGATTCGGCCTGGCTGTGACTTCCTCGCCTCTCTCATCATGTTGTCAGCACGGTGGACAGCCAGGATTGATTCGGCCTGGCTGTGACTTCCTCATCTCTCTCATCATGTTGTCAACACGGTGGAGCAGCCAGGACTGATTCAGCCTGGCTGTGACTTCCTCATCTCTCTCATCATGTTGTCAACACGGTGGAGCAGCCAGGACTGATTCGGCCTGGCTGTGACTGCCTCATCTCTTTCACCATGTTGACAACTTGGCAGAGCAGCCAAGACTGATTTGGCCTGGCTGTGACTGTCTCATCTCTCTCACCATAATTATTGTCAACACGGTGGAGCAGCCAGAACTGATTCGGCCTGGCTCTGACTGTCTCATCTCTCTCGCCTTATTAACAACTAGGCAGTGCGGCGAAGATTGATGCGGCCTGGCTGTGTCTCATCACTCGCATCATGTTGTCAACACGGTGGAGCAGCCAGGACTGATTCGGCCTGGCTGTGACTTCCTCATCTCTCTCACCATGTTGACAACTTGGCAGAGCAGCCAAGACTAATTTCGCCTGGCTGTGACTGTCTCATCTCTCTCACCATATTAACAAATAGGCAGTGCGGCGAAGACTGATGCCGCCTGGCTGTGACTGTCTCATCTCTCTCACCATATAGACAACTTGGCAGAGCAGCCAAGACTGATTTGGCCTGGCTGTGACTGTCTCTCATCTCTCTCACCATATTAACAACTAGGCAGTGCGGCGAAGATTGATGCGGCCTGGCTGTGACTGTCTCATCACTCTCATCATGTTGTCAACACGGTGGAGCAGCCAGGACTGATTCGGCCTGGTTGTGACTTCTTCATCTCTCTCATCATTATGTCAACACGGTGGAGCAGCCAGGACTGATTCGGCCTGGCTGTGACTGCCTCATCTCTTTCACCATGTTGACAACTTGGCAGAGCAGCCAAGACTGATTTGGCCTGGCTGTGACTGTCTCATCTCTCTCACCATAATTATTGTCAACACGGTGGAGCAGCCAGAACTGATTCGGCCTGGCTCTGACTGTCCCATCTCTCTCGCCTTATTAACAACTAGGCAGTGCGGCGAAGATTGATGCGGCCTGGCTGTGACTGTCTCATCACTCGCATCATGTTGTCAACGCGGTGGAGCAGCCAGGACTGATTCGGCCTGGTTGTGACTTCCTCATCTCTCTCATCATGTTGTCAACACGGTGGAGCAGCCAGGACTGATTCGGCCTGGCTGTGACTTCCTCATCTCTCTCACCATGTTGACAACTTGGCAGAGCAGCCAATGGCTGTGACTGTCTCATCTCTCTCATCATGTTGTCAGCACGATGGAGGAGCCAGGACTGTCAAACAGTTGTGTGAGCTCACTAGAGCTTGCACTTACATAATAGTGTAAAACTAAAATTTATATAATATATATGTATATAAAACCGTCATCGGATGCGCATCCGATATGCCACGAGATCCTTTACCGTCAATTCCCTTACCGTCTTCGGATGCGCATCCGATATGCCACGAGATCCTTCACCGTCAATTCCCTTACCGTCTTCGGATCCGATACGCCACGAGATCCTTCACCGTCAATTCCCTTACCGTCTTCGGATGCGCATCCGATATGCCACGAGATCCTTTACCGTCAATTTCTTTACCGTCATCGGATGCGCATCCGATATGCCACGAGATCCTTCACCGTCAATTCCCTTACCGTCTTCGGATGCGCATCCGATATGCCACGAGATCCTTTACCGTCAATTTCTTTACCGTCATCGGATGCGCATCCGATATGCCACGAGTTTTTTTGTTACCTCACCGTCAATTCCTATACCGTCATGGATGCCACGAGCTTTGTTCGCGTTGTAAAGGTTTCGGGGATACGACTAATGCATGCGAGCACCGTCGGCGGAACCCCAAACCGCCCTCTCGATCTATCCGTAAGAACAAATCACTCTCGTGACCGTCACATTTACGGACTCCGGACCTCCAGACTTTAGAGACCGAGCTTTTCTTTACCTTACAATTACTGTATACTCGGCGCCTCACTTATATGTGTTGTTTTTTTCACATACATTGTTCTCGTGGTTTACGGAAAAGTAGGCCTAAAATGTTATAGTGTCTAAAAACAATATTCAGTTAATGGAATTACACTTTTTTCCATTACTGCTTGCTTGATATTGCCCTAACAACTTTTTCATGAATCAATTTTGAGCATTATGTTTACAACGTAGTTATTATAGCACGAATTATGAGTCTAAAATGCCAAATACTTGCAACTATTATGTTAATCACTGAAATCTTAGTGTACTAATTGCTCGCTATAAGCTAGGTTATTGCGCCCCTAAACCAACGTACTGACAACGCTACCTCCCCGGAACTCAAACTTTAACGTGAGTTAATTGTAATCTTACTCTCTATATACCAAAGTGATTTACCTAGGAATACAGTTGCACTTCACTGAAAACTAATGATGTGTTGATGAGTTCAATGAATCCTTCGATTCCTTTGGTTTTCTTGGCGAACTGACGTCCGACAATCAATGACCCGTTGACGTGTACCTGCAATACGCCATTGCCGTAGTGTGTAAACAGATCTATTTTTGGACGAAACTCAGCCCCTCACAAACTTTGGTCCATTTCGCCAATGATGACACTGCTTCTAGACTGTACCACAGCACTTTAAGCTGTAGCAGCGCTAAGCAAGAGTCATGAAGACAAATGTCCGCTGCCAGCCGCTGCTGGACCAACCCCCTCGCCCGCCCCCCATCATGATATCAGATTCAGAGGCCTGGCTGAGCCCTGTGATTTAGCCAAATTCAATATGATTCTTTTCTACTGTGATGTTAAGGCCCTTGTGTCATGCAGCGTATTCGGTAGCACCGGTACACAACTTATGTTAAACCGCGACGTCTGCTGCAATTCAAATTGCATGACGCCAACGGAATTGTGACAACCTGTTTCTCAAATCTTTTAGTGAACAGTGATCACGGGCTGTGGGAATTGCGAAGGGATGGTGTAGAGTATCGCCACAACAATGTTGATATGATCACTCGTCGTTTCAGCGGGCATGACTTGGTACATCCAGTGACCCAGCAAAAAGTAGCCCTGGTACAGCCAGAAGTAGCAACAAATCGCAAAAGGGGATCCTTGTCTGACTGGTGGCTGGACCACAATGGTAGGTCACCATCAAATAAGGGAGTGGATCCAGCACAGCTGGATAGAGGGGGCCCCGTTGAGGGCGAAGCCTGAATATGGTGAGGGCTCGCCCTCACAATCACATGAAAGCGCAGTAGGCGCTCACCCACGAAGGGAGGTCTGGGGGTCTCCAGCAGGAAAATTTTGAAACTGAGATGCTCTCAGATGCGTTTCCCAAGTGTCTGAGAGACGATGTTTACTCGTTAATTCACTGCAAAGAAATGCATAACGAAAAAGCCACCTAGGTTTTCTTCTTTGGGTTGTGAGGAGAATATTTCAAATCATTTGAGCAGCAGTGTCTAACCTACAACGCCGTCAATGATTTCCACCGTGTTTTTGTTTTCACTGTTTCAGACGCTTGTTGGAAAAGGAAGGACCAAAGGTGCCATCGTCGAGGGCCCAGATAGATGAAGAGATTGAAGCCTGGGCTTCACACAATCCTGTTAGTAACAAAAAAAGAAGGAAAAAATGCTGTCCCATTTGTCCATATGCCCAGCGCCAGAACCCATTTATACATCTGGGTAGTGAGGCAAGTGTCTAAGAGACCTGCCTGAGTCTCTCACCGACTGTAGGATTCGAACCAGGGACCTCTTGACCTCTAGTTGAGAATCTGAGCCACTAGTCCATAGTGTGTCGTGTAGATTCACGCTGGTCTTGCTCTTCGATCTTGTCACGTCACATCCTTGTCCCTTGCTCTGCCACAATCATGTACTGTATTGAATTGAATTCTATTTTCTGTCTTCAGAAAATCTAGGAAGAAGTCGCCACCCACTGATGATCTCATCCAAGTTTACCAAAGACTCCAAAGCAGTGTAGGAGAGGAATGGTGGCCTGTTCGAACAGGCATGGACTGAATCGCCAGCTCTCATCTCCCTAGTCACTCCGATGGCCACGTGTCGCTCCTCGATCAACAGCGATTTCAATGAATGATGCGTTGATGTGGGCAAAAAGTGAATCCTTTCTCGCCTTTGAACTCTGGTGTTCGTCGTATCAATCCATTTTGATTGCCGAGCAACTTGTGGGCACACCTCAACTTGTTAGTGGGAAGTAATTTGCAATAGAGTGACTTACTTTTATGGGCAGAGACCTGTATTCATCCACGACCGGAAGTGTGGAACAGTCACATAGAGCTTATCAAAATAGAGCTTATCAAAATGTCAAGTTGTGGTAAATACATGGCTGGGATGGACCAAAGTGGAATTAATTCTCAATCTGTGGTTGATTCTTAATCTACAGAGTCAGGCCATCACAGAAATATGCTTTTTGATAATATATTTAAGAAAATGTGGTCTCACTGGTCAGTTTAGAACTTGTACTTTGACAGGGCCATATCAATGCGCCAGTGACGTTTTGATTGATATGGTGTACGGAAATCTCTTTTTCTCAGGCAATCGGTATTGGAATTTTTTAAAACTTTATTATGCTATTGGCAAAGGGTTCTTCTTGACACATATAAAATTTTGTGCAGATTGATTGGTCCAATGAGTACTTTTTTTACCAAAACCTATGCACAATAATGTACACGTAATGTACACATGTTTTAATAGAGGACTCTGGCCTTATTGCTATATTTTTTTATTTTTTTTTCACTTCACATCATTGTTATTTTGAAAAATCCTGCCAAAATTCTGTTGACTGTTTGTTGTCGACAAGAGTCTATGTTTCATGAATAACAAGGCTGTGTTCTGTACATTGTATTCCGTCTTCTTTAGTCTCCTGTCTTTGCATCTGTTTTCATTATTTTGTTGCCTTGCAACGTTAAGTCGGTGAATTGGTTTGGATGGAGATGACCCTTAAGAAAAAAATCTCAGATTCACCATGGTAAAATCGGAGTTGACCATGCTCACCATGGTGAATGCAGCAGCGTTCACCATGGTGAATTCAAAGTTTACCATGCTCACCATGAATGTAGAATTTACCATGCTCACCATGGTAAAATATTTCACCGTCCCAATTCACTATGGTGAAGTGCTGTCAGATTGCCATGGTGAAATTGAGACACATTATTTTATCCTTAGGGTAGGCCCCCTACACCAACACCTAACACTTTCTCAACCCCAATACTTGACCTGACCCAATGTATGTCTGCCCTTATCAGCCCAGAAACTCCCCAACCCAAGCAAAATCATGAAGCCCATCGCACTATTGTCCGTCTTCTGTCATGGTACAGGCAACGGCAATTGCGATTGGTGAAATCCCAATATCTTTCTGTCTGCATGGTCTGTGGGATGTGGAAACAATCAACCTCTGCCAGCTGCTTATCTATTCAGATTGTGAAGGCCTTGACACAACATAAAAACTCTGACGCGAAACAACTACCCTCTGCCAGCTGGTTATCTGGTCAGGTTGGGAAGACCTTGACACAACCTAAAAATTACACTAAGGTTACCGCTAATGAACTTTGGAGACGACAGGACAGCCTACGTAACAACCAACCTCTTCCAGCTGGATATCTTGTCAGGTTGGGAAGACATTGACACAACCATCAAAGGGTCCTTTAGCTGTACAAGACAACATTACACTGTGATACAAGACAACTGATTTGGTTGTACCGTGTGGTAATCATCTCACAAGGACGGAAAATGGAACAACCAACATCTGCCAGCTGGTTATCTGGTCAGGTTGGGAAGTCATTGACACAACTTCAAATGGTCATTTAGCTGTACAAGACAACTGATTTGGTTGTACCGTGGTAATCATTTCACAAGGACGGACACCAGCCCCCCCCCCCCCCCCCCCACCTCCATAGTCAAGGGGGCCGCAGGCGCGTTCCCGATTTTTCGGGAAAAGGGGGTTAATTTTCACTCTTGTTTCGGGGAAAAATCCCCGAAAAATCAATAAAATAGGGGTGTTATTACTGCTATTTTCCCTTCAAAAACTGAAAATAGGGGTATATTTTCTCATGTTTTCCTTCCCTGGGTCTTCTGAGGATCCTCAGCAGCAAGGAGATGATGTTCAGGAACACGTTATGCATTTCCATGAAGATCCTGATGGGGATGTGAACTTTGCTGCTCCAGAAGTGCAGACCCACCTTAGACATGTTGCTCAGGAAGCCCTTGATGATGATGAAGAGGAAACACAGCCTGCTATCACCAAGGTATCAAACACAATCCTCGGGGTAGGGATCCAAGACTCCCTTCAATTAGGGGGGTAAGATCAAATCCTTCCTTCAAATAGGGGGTCAATTTCCTCACAAAAGCCCGCAAATAGGGGGTACAAAAAAATGCTGTTTCCTTCCATTAGGGGGTGATTTTAAAACTTGGGAACAAGCCTATGTACCCCCTAAATAAGGGGAGTGGGGGGGGGGGGGCCGGGGACGGACAATGGAACAACCAACCTCTGCCAGCTGGTTATCTGATCTCACGAGACTGGCAGTACACAATATCTACCTGACAACTCTTTAAGTACAACTTGAGTACTACTTGGGACCACAGTCATCTTAAACGTGCCACCAAAATGACGTCAATATCTACATAAAAATACTTTACTTGATCAATTTATCTGCAGTGTAATTTTGGAAAGAAGCCCTCAAATTCGTTGTCAGTCCTCGTTTGATTTTTAGCCGTAGCACTAGCAGCCAATAGCTGGTCTCAAATCATCCACAACAATCAACAGAACATTGGGTTTCTGGGAATGTGCGATACCTGAAACAAATGCCAACACAACCGAGATGAAAGTGGATACAGAATTGTGACAAAGATACTGATGATAACATCACACATGCCAATGGAGTATTTAATTGTGCTGGCTCCTCAATTAGAAATTACTCGAAGAGAAATTTGTCCAAGAGACATCTCCAATAATCATATGGGCAGTCTCATCAGTCAGTCGGTCCTAAAGACATTTCTAATAAACATGGGGACAATCTCTTCCGAGTGGTAATCTGTCCAATTGACCACGACCAAGTATCTGATTTATAGTAGGGGCCTATATGTAGACTAGGCCTGTGGTCTGCTGGTATGACCCATATTTTGGGTATTGTGAAATTGTTATGACAAATATATTTAAAAAACTCTTACATAAGAATATTGATTGGTGTAATAGGTATCTATCGATAAAATCAAGATCACTTTCAGGTTGATATTTCTTGAGATGAAAACGAAAGAACATATTAGTGAAGGCACATTAGCAAAACCAAAATATTGATCTTTCAGAAATTAGTTAGGTATCAAACTTTCGTTTATCTGCTCAACGTTTTGAAGTGGTCGTGATCGCGTAATAGACGAACGCCTGCTGACCAAATACTCGTAGCACAGTGACATGTGCATATCTTTGCTAATTTTGACTATTTTGCTATACAGCCATGTATATGCAACATAGTTAATTTATTCTAAGATATGCATGCATGCATGCCATGGTGACCAATATTGAGGATCACCGATTGTTGATGTCTGGGGCATGACCTATCCTCCCATACAGCCATTGCATGCCCCTACATCCTCTATATAATGGTACCGGTACTGTTTACATCAGTCAAGGAGACACATATTGATGGATACCATCTGTATGTGGTCTTGAGAAGCCGGTGTAACATCTGTGGTTGTTTCCCATGTGTCAGTGTTTCCAAACAATAGGCAGCTAGAGAGACCACGACTTTTCAATGGGGGGGGGGGGGGAATACACAGAAAAACTTGTCAATCTATTTTTGAGCGTTCCCAAACAATGAGGGGAAACACTCAAAAACAGAAACACTCAAAAACAGAAACACTCAAAAACATTACACCGGTTCCAATGACCACTCGTACTCTGGAAAGAAGCTGAGATTGCTCTGGGACTCGCGAGTCCCCACGGGCCCGGCTATAAAACACCGGCACCCCGACATGCTCGTCTTCTATGAGAAGGAAAAGGAGGTCCTAATCATCGAGATAGCTGTCAGCTCCGACAGACACGTCCTAGCACGTGCGGAGGAAAAACGATCGAAGTACTGCGGCTGTGACTATCTCATCTCTCTCATCATGTTGTCAACACGGTGGAGCAGCCAGGACTGATTCGGCCTGGCTGTGACTTCCTCATCTCTCTCACCATGTTGACAACTTGGCAGAGCAGCCAAGACTAATTTCGCCTGGCTGTGACTGTCTCATCTCTCTCACCATATTAACAACTAGGCAGTGCGGCGAAGACTGATGCCGCCTGGCTGTGACTGTCTCATCTCTCTCACCATATAGACAACTTGGCAGAGCAGCCAAGACTGATTTGGCCTGGCTGTGACTGTCTCTCATCTCTCTCACCATATTAACAACTAGGCAGTGCGGCGAAGATTGATGCGGCCTGGCTGTGACTGTCTCATCACTCTCATCATGTTGTCAACACGGTGGAGCAGCCAGGACTGATTCGGCCTGGTTGTGACTTCCTCATCTCTCTCATCATGTTGTCAACACGATGGAGCAGCCAGGACTGATTCGGCCTGGCTGTGACTGCCTCATCTCTTTCACCATGTTGACAACTTGGCAGAGCAGCCAAGACTGATTTGGCCTGGCTGTGACTGTCTCATCTCTCTCACCATAATTATTGTCAACACGGTGGAGCAGCCAGAACTGATTCGGCCTGGCTCTGACTGTCCCATCTCTCTCGCCTTATTAACAACTAGGCAGTGCGGCGAAGATTGATGCGGCCTGGCTGTGACTGTCTCATCACTCGCATCATGTTGTCAACGCGGTGGAGCAGCCAGGACTGATTCGGCCTGGTTGTGACTTCCTCATCTCTCTCATCATGTTGTCAACACGGTGGAGCAGCCAGGACTGATTCGGCCTGGCTGTGACTTCCTCATCTCTCTCACCATGTTGACAACTTGGCAGAGCAGCCAATGGCTGTGACTGTCTCATCTCTCTCATCATGTTGTCAGCACGATGGAGGAGCCAGGACTGTCAAACAGTTGTGTGAGCTCACTAGAGCTTGCACTTACATAATAGTGTAAAACTAAAATTTATATAATATATATGTATATAAAACCGTCATCGGATGCGCATCCGATATGCCACGAGATCCTTTACCGTCAATTCCCTTACCGTCTTCGGATGCGCATCCGATATGCCACGAGATCCTTCACCGTCAATTCCCTTACCGTCTTCGGATCCGATACGCCACGAGATCCTTCACCGTCAATTCCCTTACCGTCTTCGGATGCGCATCCGATATGCCACGAGATCCTTTACCGTCAATTTCTTTACCGTCATCGGATGCGCATCCGATATGCCACGAGTTTTTTTGTTACCTCACCGTCAATTCCTATACCGTCATGGATGCCACGAGCTTTGTTCGCGTTGTAAAGGTTTCGGGGATACGACTAATGCATGCGAGCACCGTCGGCGGAACCCCAAACCGCCCTCTCGATCTATCCGTAAGAACAAATCACTCTCGTGACCGTCACATTTACGGACTCCGGACCTCCAGACTTTAGAGACCGAGCTTTTCTTTACCTTACAATTACTGTATACTCGGCGCCTCACTTATATGTGTTGTTTTTTTCACATACATTGTTCTCGTGGTTTACGGAAAAGTAGGCCTAAAATGTTATAGTGTCTAAAAACAATATTCAGTTAATGGAATTACACTTTTTTCCATTACTGCTTGCTTGATATTGCCCTAACAACTTTTTCATGAATCAATTTTGAGCATTATGTTTACAACGTAGTTATTATAGCACGAATTATGAGTCTAAAATGCCAAATACTTGCAACTATTATGTTAATCACTGAAATCTTAGTGTACTAATTGCTCGCTATAAGCTAGGTTATTGCGCCCCTAAACCAACGTACTGACAACGCTACCTCCCCGGAACTCAAACTTTAACGTGAGTTAATTGTAATCTTACTCTCTATATACCAAAGTGATTTACCTAGGAATACAGTTGCACTTCACTGAAAACTAATGATGTGTTGATGAGTTCAATGAATCCTTCGATTCCTTTGGTTTTCTTGGCGAACTGACGTCCGACAATCAATGACCCGTTGACGTGTACCTGCAATACGCCATTGCCGTAGTGTGTAAACAGATCTATTTTTGGACGAAACTCAGCCCCTCACAAACTTTGGTCCATTTCGCCAATGATGACACTGCTTCTAGACTGTACCACAGCACTTTAAGCTGTAGCAGCGCTAAGCAAGAGTCATGAAGACAAATGTCCGCTGCCAGCCGCTGCTGGACCAACCCCCTCGCCCGCCCCCATCATGATATCAGATTCAGAGGCCTGGCTGAGCCCTGTGATTTAGCCAAATTCAATATGATTCTTTTCTACTGTGATGTTAAGGCCCTTGTGTCATGCAGCGTATTCGGTAGCACCGGTACACAACTTATGTTAAACCGCGACGTCTGCTGCAATTCAAATTGCATGACGCCAACGGAATTGTGACAACCTGTTTCTCAAATCTTTTAGTGAACAGTGATCACGGGCTGTGGGAATTGCGAAGGGATGGTGTAGAGTATCGCCACAACAATGTTGATATGATCACTCGTCGTTTCAGCGGGCATGACTTGGTACATCCAGTGACCCAGCAAAAAGTAGCCCTGGTACAGCCAGAAGTAGCAACAAATCGCAAAAGGGGATCCTTGTCTGACTGGTGGCTGGACCACAATGGTAGGTCACCATCAAATAAGGGAGTGGATCCAGCACAGCTGGATAGAGGGGGCCCCGTTGAGGGCGAAGCCTGAATATGGTGAGGGCTCGCCCTCACAATCACATGAAAGCGCAGTAGGCGCTCACCCACGAAGGGAGGTCTGGGGGTCTCCAGCAGGAAAATTTTGAAACTGAGATGCTCTCAGATGCGTTTCCCAAGTGTCTGAGAGACGATGTTTACTCGTTAATTCACTGCAAAGAAATGCATAACGAAAAAGCCACCTAGGTTTTCTTCTTTGGGTTGTGAGGAGAATATTTCAAATCATTTGAGCAGCAGTGTCTAACCTACAACGCCGTCAATGCTTTCCACTCTGTTTTTGTTTTCACTGTTTCAGACACTTGTTGGAAAAGGAAGGACCAAAGGTGCCATCGTCGAGGGCCCAGATAGATGAAGAGATTGAAGCCTGGGCTTCACACAATCCTGTTAGTAACAAAAAAAGAAGGAAAAAATGCTGTCCCATTTGTCCATATGCCCAGCGCCAGAACCCATTTATACATCTGGGTAGTGAGGCAAGTGTCTAAGAGACCTGCCTGAGTCTCTCACCGACTGTAGGATTCGAACCAGGGACCTCTTGACCTCTAGTTGAGAATCTGAGCCACTAGTCCATAGTGTGTCGTGTAGATTCACGCTGGTCTTGCTCTTCGATCTTGTCACATCACATCCTTGTCCCTTGCTCTGCCACAATCATGTACTGTATTGAATTGAATTCTATTTTCTGTCTTCAGAAAATCTAGGAAGAAGTCACCACCCACTGATGATCTCATCCAAGTTTACCAAAGACTCCAAAGCAGTGTAGGAGAGGAATGGTGGCCTGTTCGAACAGGCATGGACTGAATCGCCAGCTCTCATCTCCCTAGTCACTCCGATGGCCACGTGTCGCTCCTCGATCAACAGCGATTTCAATGAATGATGCGTTGATGTGGGCAAAAAGTGAATCCTTTCTCGCCTTTGAACTCTGGTGTTCGTCGTATCAATCCATTTTGATTGCCGAGCAACTTGTGGGCACACCTCAACTTGTTAGTGGGAAGTAATTTGCAATAGAGTGACTTACTTTTATTGCTGTATTTTTTCACTTCACATCATTGTTATTTTGAAAAAGCCTGCCAAAATTCTGTTGACTGTTTGTTGTCGACAAGAGTCTATGTTTCATGAATAACAAGGCTGTGTTCTGTACATTGTATTCCGTCTTTAGTCTCCTGTCTTTGCATCGGTTTTCATTATTTTGTTGCCTTAAAAGAGGGCAACGTTAAGTTGGTGAATTGGTTTTGATGGAGATGACCCTTACGAAAAAAATCGCAGATTCACTTCAACCCCAAGACTTGACCTGACCCAATTTATGCCTGCCCTTAACAGCCCAGGAACTCCCGAACCCGAGCAAAATCATGAAGGCCATCGCACTATTTCGTCCGTCTTCTGTCATGGTACAGGCAACTGCAATTAAGATTGGTGAAATCCCAATATCATTCTGTCTGTGGGATTTCGAAACAATCAACCTCTGCCAGCTGCTTATCTATTCAGATTGTAAAGGCCTTGACACAACCTAAAAACTCTGAAACAACTACCCTCTGCCAGCTGGTTATCTGGTCAGGTTGGGAAGACATTGACACAACCTTCAAAGGGTCTTAGCTGTAGAAGACAACATTACACTTGCGTTCTACATGGGTGATACAAGACAACTGATTTGGTTGTACCATGGTAATCATCTCACAAGGACGGACAATGGAACAACCAACCTCTGCCAGCTGGTTATCTGATCTCACGAGACTGGCAGTACACATTGGGTGATATGAATAAAGACTAGCAAATGCTTTTACTCCGGTTTTGTACAGGAAGGCCTAGTGTAAATGTACATGGAGATTTAGATAAAAGCATTTCCTAGTCTTTATTCATATCACCCAATATCTACCGGACAACTCTTTAAGTACAACCTGAGTACTACTTGGGACCACAGTCATCTTAAACGTGCCACCAAAATGACGTCAATATCTACATAAAAATACTTTACTTGATCAATTTGTCTACAGTGTAATTTTGGAAAGAAGCCCTCAAATTCGTTGTCAGTCCTCGTTAGATTTTTAGGCGTAGCAGCCAATAGCTGGTCTCAAATCATCCACAACAATCAACAGAACATTGGGTTTCTGGGAATGTGCGAGACCTGAAACAAATGCCAACACAACCGAGATGAAAGTGGATACAGAATTGTGACAAAGATACTGATGATAACATCACACATGCCAATGGAGTATTTAATTGTGCTGGCTCCTCAATCAGAAATTACTCGAAGAGAAATTTGTCCAAGAGACATCTCCAATAATCATATGGACAGGCCTCAAGACATTTCTAATAAACATGGGGACAATCTCTTCCGAGTGGTAATCTGTCCAATTGACCACGACCAAGTATCTGATTTATAGTACGGGCCTATATGTAGACTGGGCCTGTGGTCTGCTGGTATGACCCATATTTTGGGTATTGTGAAATTGTTATGACAAATATATTTAAAAAACTCTTACATTAGAATATCGATTAGTGTAAGAGGTATCTATCGATAAAATCAAAATCACTTTCAGGTTGATATTTCTTGAGATGAAAACGAAAGAACATATTAGTGAAGGCACATTAGCAAACCAAAATATTGATCTTTCAGAAATTAGTTAGGTATCAAACTTTCATTTCTCTGCTCATGTAAATTTTCAAGTTTTCTTCGGGCCTACAATTATCTTTTTTTCAATAAATGTCACTCAGTGTCCTTATCATGTCTATATCATAATCAGCTTTCTTGTCAGTTTGTATAGACCGCAACTATACAGTTATTCTCTGTTAGGAATGTCACAACCTGGGGACGGTCTGGTCACAATCAGGACTCAGTCCAATTACAGTTATTCTCCGTTAGAACTGTCACAACCTTAGGACGGTCTCCGCCGTCTCTCACAACCTCGAGGGGGCACCACAAAGCTCTATGTGACTGACCACAACTATCTTGGACCATCACACTCGTCCCCCGAAGTGGTGTCTCACTGCTTGAAGGGATTTCGGTCACATTTTCCCCAAATAGCTTCTCTTCATTGGGTTGCTGCTCCAAGGGTTCTGCGACTCTTTACACTGGGATTTCTACTCTGTACTCAGGCATTTGGGATGTTCACGGTTCACCAGGCTTGGCCGGTTGTTAGGGGGTTGGCGACAATCTGGGTAGGCCTGATGAGGGGGTCCGAACCTGAAGAAGAAATAAAAAGTCGCCAATTACTGTAATTAAGTTTAGAGTAACCAGCCTGTCGAAGTGGCTGTCACTTTGGCCTGCGAAACGACTTCGATTTTGAGCAAAACGACTGGTGGCGAAAAGGTCGGGTCAAAGAAAATGGCTCTGAGCAGCTGAGAGACGGCCAACTATTTTTGCCTACAACTGAATGATATTGTCATTGTCATTCAAATAAAAGTAGTTTTTGTGAAAGAATATTATTTGGACTAGTTAGAAATATCACAGGGACACTAGACCTCGCATTTCCCCGTCCACAAAGTCAAAGGCCACTTCGAAAACCTTCAAAAAAGTCCGTCCACTCATTGATCAAAATCACCCATCAAAATAATTTTTTTCTTTTTTTCTTTCGCTGACCCATTAAAAAGATTATAATGCATAATATACTGCAATTTCTTTTAAATATATTGAAAGACAAAGAAATGCCAGCCCACCAAACTTACAGGGCCGCTGTCCACACTTTCGTCCACACGTTCGTCCACAGTTTACACCTACCCGAGCGAAACGACCGGATACCTGTGTACTAATTGCTCACTGTGTCAATAGGTGTCGCGCCTAAAATGAAGTGTGACTGTGCGCTTCCGTAAACTTTTAAAACGTCAGTTAAATGCAATCTTACTCTCTACATACCAAAGTGATTCATCAAGGAATAAAGTTGAACTTCACTGGAACTTGAGCCCTAAATGTGTGTTGATGAGTCCTTCAATTCCTTTGATTTTCTTAGCGACGAACTGACGTCCGACAATGACCCGTCGACGTGTAAACCTCCCTGCATTTGTGTGTAAATCAGTTTTCTATTTTCGGACGAAACTCTGGAACCTACATTCCAGAGCTGAGAGGGATCAACAGCGTCACCCAGGTTTAAAGTCAGGTATAAAGTCATCAAAATAAAATTTGGTAGCCATAAACAAAATAAGTATACCATAAGCCTAAGGCCAAAAAAAGTTAATGTTCCTGGTTTCATTCATGCCATGGATGGACGGTCAACTGAAAATGGATGTGGTCAGTCTGGTCATGCGGTTTTTTTCTTCTTTCCTTGAAGATAGCACAGATTGAGAAAGGCTAATGAATGGGAAAATAAAAAGATATTGATGCGCAAGGGTTTGAATTGACGTGGGCGGAAACCAGAAACATAACATTAGCTTTTTTTGGCCTAAAACACATTTCTCTGGAAATTTCACAACATTTGGGTGTACTGTAAGATACAAGGCTCCTGTAGGCTGTAGTATTGGGAAACCCTTTCATTTCCTCCAAGTCAAATCCAACATGGCCGCCGACTGGGTGGTGGACGCTGGTACATTTTAGTATGCATTTTAGACAACAACTTGCTAATCCACTATCCAGGACACAAATGTCATGAAACGTTCAGGAAATGTGGGAAATGTCCTTCTTATTTCGTTTATGACCGTAAGATTTTATATTGATGACTTTAAATATGCTTTTAAACCAGGTGGACGCTGGTGGACGCTGTTTAGTATGACCCCCCCAGAGATCCCTAAAATCCAACACTAAAAAATGGATTTTATTTTTAGGTGTAAGGGTCTCTGGGCTGTCGTGCAGGTTCCTGATCCTAGTCCTGTGCTCCCTCACAAACTTAAGTTGATTTCGGAGAGAACGTCTCATCTCATTTAGCCAATTGTTCAAGTGTTTCTTTGATCATGTCTATGGACAGCACTCAGTTGGGGGGCGTATGCCGCACTTGATGGCTAAATTGGCTTTCAAACTGTATTGTCTAACTGTCATGTGGTCATCCTGTTCATATTCCAGGCAATTACGACAATATGATATCTCAGATACCTGACCGATAAAGAATAAAGTCTAAGGTTGATGAGCAAATTAGATTTACAATGGATCTTGGACCAAGGTAACCTTACTTTTGTACTCGCATTAGGCCTACTACTACTGGTTGATTTTAAATAAAGTATTGAGTAAAGTTAATATCTGTGCTTGACAGTGACACTACGGTACAGATTTTAATCCCTCTTTGGATTTGAAGTGCAACAAGAATTTGACTGTGATGATCCACCTCTAATCTTAGTACCAGCCAGTCGGAAGTTATAGCAGAACTTAAATCTTATAATCCTTGTATATGTCATGTGTATGTTCAGTTTGTATTAAAAATGGTTTTAGTGGTAGATTTTACATATATCAACAGGCTTTTGAACAAAATATGTGCATTCACTTGCATATTGGGTTGCAAATACACCAGATTCATTCTCCGAGGCAGTGGACAGTAGTGATGGTAGTCCTACACTATGCTTGAATGTTATCGCTGTTTTGGAGATTGACTCGCATTGATCATGCCGACAAGTAGAGGGCACTGTCTCCGTTGAGGTGCGCACTGCAACCTCGATTCTCAGAGATCTGAGTGCAGTTTTCATTCATACAAATCATAGAAGTAGAGTGCTAGAACCGAGGTAGATTGTTCAATCTCGGTGCTGACTTAAAGGTGATAAACGTACACTTCACCAAGTGAGGGCGAATGTCTTGGGGGGGTTAGTGTGCAGGGCCGGAGAAGCGAACATTAACCCCTGATTTCCTTAGGATGCCGTCAAACAGTTGTTAATGTAATGCAAGGAATGTGTTGTGTTTAAAATGTTTCAGGCTTAAAATTGGAGCTCGTACTGGTACTTCCCGCTTAGAATTGTGGATCTGCGACAGCCAAGCAGTCATCTGGTTCAAATCTGATTTGTTTGACACAACACTGTACAACTGTACATGTGAAACGAGCCGTTTGTTTTCCATTGCAGATACGATAACAACTCGGACTTGGCTGACGAGAGGGAACCGTTGTATGTATATAATCCTTGGTTGATGGCATGTGAGCACCACAAGTTCTATCATGAGCACCATTTGCCTTTCAGATGAACATTTGCACAATTGTTTCAGTCTGTATTCACATGAAAGAACTGGCTGCATTATTTTTATATCTTGCCTGCCGGTTCAGAAGTTGGACAAGCTTTCAGCTTCGCAAGGCGTAAGCTGTCACTTGTGCACTATAGAATTTGTGATTGGTCATTTATGGTGTCAGTATTATGGGGACCTGCAGCTGCAGAACTACTTTGTGTCCAAACCAACCAAAATTCTTGATTATTCATTAAGTTCATGAATTGATAATTGAAGGAGTTTATGACCGAAGTACTTGAGTTTTGAGGAAAAACCGATAGTCTGTGAATGGTCTGATCAAGGCCAACCTAGTTGATACTTGTTTTCAGAGACTCTAAGTGTATACATGTACCATATGTTATTTACAATATCAGTAGAGTTTGCCCATTAATAGTGTCAGTTGTTATATACATGTACAGTGACGTAAGAATTCTGTGGGAAAGTTTATACAGAGGATTAATTCATAGCAGCATAATGTCAAGAGATTTGAACGAGGGTCGGATCCAATTGAAAACTAGGTCTCGATCTCAAGATGAAAGGTGTGTAACTGAGAATATCGCGAATTTTCATTTGTCTGTTTGGAAATGATCGTGACCTCTACTCTCTGGCAGATGTATTTGTGAAGAGTTTCAGTGTGTATGACATCAGCTGAGAGTGACATAAGAGTGTTGTTGGGTCAGGATTAGTAGCACTGCACTGCACACCTCAGTGTGTATGTCATCAGCTGAGAGTGACATAAGAGTGTTGTTGGGTCAGGATTAGTAGCACTGCACTGCACACCTCAGTGTGTATGTCATCAGCTGAGAGTGACATAAGAGTGTTGTTGGGTCAGGATTAGTAGCACTGCACTGCACACCTCAGTGTGTATGTCATCAGCTGAGAGTGACATAAGAGTGTTGTTGGGTCAGGATTAGTAGCACTGCACTGCACACCCCAGTTAACACATCTTTCCCTTTACATTGTCATCAGTTTGCATGCATCACTTGTTGCCTTTAGCTGAGAAGTGCTTTGTTTCTTTGCTTCAACGTCGTGGTTGTTCTTGTGCTAATTGGTGTTTGTGCTTCGCTTCCAGGGTTACTCATGCTGCTGGTTATGTGCATGTAGCAAAGTCATTGTAGGTATCGTTTCTTTAGATTCAACTGAGAACAAATAACTTGCACATTGCATCACAATTCACCTTTAGTCAAACTGTATGTCTTTCTGTTTTCTGCACCATGTGTAATCACTGTATGGCCTGTTTCAAGTTGGGAGGCCCCTGCACAGAAATTGCATGAATGAGCACAAGCAAAGCGTCCATTCTATATATGTGCCAGGTAGGAAAAAATGACCTGATAAGTCAGAATACAATGTGCTTATTTTGATGAGTGGTCACATCATTTAGTGAGAAGTATGTTTACATAACCTGAGCAATGCTTTAATCAGAAAAAATATGATTGTGGCAGGTCACGGCCGGCCGATCAGTGGTCATACCTGTTAATGTGGGAGGAAACCAGAGTCAGCGACCCCATGGCCAAGGAAAACCAAACTGCCTAATCAGGTACTAATAAGATGCCATCTGCCTTTGCACAGCTACAGGTAAACCATTTCATATCAATTCAATGAGTTATTCCTAGCCTGTCACTTTTGAGCTGGGAGTGTTTTCTTTTTGATTAATAAAGCTTGAACTCCTGGCCTAATGACCAGCAATCTCAAACTGATAAGCCGTTGATATAGGCATTCAGAAATGTTCAAACTTGCAATTAAGACATGAAAATCAATGATTTTGGGATGTGCCCTGTGCAAGGTGACCGGGAGACACATTCTGATCGACTTCTTAAAAACAGCGACGTTATCGACCGCTTTCATTGTTTCTCAGCTGCTTTCGTTACTCTTACTTCATGGAGGCACTTTCCGACTCTGACTTGGATCTTGTATTCGAAGTTGGCCTTCTCTGTGCTTCGTGGATAATCTTGAATTTGCTTTGAGTTGAGTGTGACCGTAAACTTCAAGATGGCCGAGTCTCTGTCCACTAGTATCACCTCCCCCACTCTGAAGAGGAAAGGTCTTATTTTCAAACTTAAAACAATGAAGTAAGTGCTGTAACAATTGTTACCTTGGTCATCGTTTTACAAGGTTATTGTCTGATAGGAATTTACAGCTTGTAATACTTAGCGTTCAGCTTTCAGATCAATTTCTCACTGATCCATGCTTTCTGGGGTCAAGTTTGTTCACAAGAATGTCTGAGACTCCCTGTCGATTGGTGGTGATATACCTAGCATATTCCTTTCATTTCTTTCCAGCCTGTTACTAGGTGCGCCCTTCACCATGACATCTCTTTACCAAGGCTAATTTACACTGCATGTACATGTATGGTCTCATGTTTTATTGCACTGTGCACTGTACAGGTTTTGAGGCCAAGTCTGACAAAGACAGATTTCAAAACTTGTGTATTAGACCAAGTCAGGCGTTTGAGGATTACATCCCAATATGAATTTTCAAAGGAATGTATTTTTGCCACTGGTCCTTAATAAAGTAGGATGTCTGATGACACAAGTTAATGAAAATGGTATCTTATTTTCCAGGCTGTTTCGATCTCGGAAGGAGAAGGAGGGAAAGTCAGGTGATGCTGACCCAGCTGTTCAGGTTGAGGTTGATAACGTACCGGGACAAAGGCAAGTATAACTCACCTCTGAGAGAGGCATTTCAAGGCCTTGACAATCACAGTCTCCAATCCTTACCTATTGGCTCGGTAATTGGAGCACTATTGGATTATTTGCGTGTCCTGCAGCATATCATTTTTGACAATTTTTAATCCTTTGACTTATAGATTTCCATTTATGGTTTGCAACAAGACATTGCTACATGTTAAAGAGTGCTGTTTGTAGTGGTGATATTGTTGTAAGCAGTTGTCGTGTCTTGGCAGGTATCCTGGCCATGTGCAAGAGAGCGATACACTGGCCAGCGTACTCGAGTCCCAGCAGACGGTGCTAGAAGATGAAGAGGACGAGGAAGAACATTTACAAACGTAAGCAAGAGTTTTGCCGTGAGGGGTCCAGGGCCTGGTTGTTTAAAGCTCCGCTGTCTGCTGATGACCTTTATCTTAGCGTGCAACCAAATTTAGGCTTAGCAGCCACTTAGCCACAGCTCCACAGCGAAGTTAACGGAACCTCAATGGGGATCCACCAAGTTTTCACAAGCATGCTTTTAATTGATTTGAGCTTAAAACATATGACTTGACAGGAGGGGGTAAAGTGGCATTTGCAAGACCAGGGAGGAGACCGGTAAAGATGTAGCGAGTGAATCTGAGCCAATCCTTCAGGCATCATAGTCCCCGATGAACAACTGGAATGAATCTTCTGTTTTGAATTTCAGGAACATTCAGAGTTTGATGAACCTACTGAAAGGCAATATAGGAACAGGTATCTTGGCCATGCCCTACGCAGTCAGTAATGCTGGAATTCTTGTAAGTTTTCTGAAAGGTTCATCGCTTAACTTGACATGTGCCATGCATCATTCATGAACATTCATCTAAGCTGGGGATTTTGACCCAGTACTACCTTGGCTCAAATGCAGTTACAAATAGATTGAGCATACATGATGTTGTGTGGTGAAAAGTACAATAGAATGTTGACTCAGCTGATTAGTCTCACTTTGCTCTGCTGATTGTCGTCCATCTTCTCTCCATGGATTTAGCCATTGCAAGTCCTTCAGCAGAACTTGAACGACATAAGATCAGCATATCATCAAATAAATCACTGCATTATCATCATCAAGAGTGTTTTTAAAATTTCAGTTTGGGACCTTAGGTATTGTTGTGGTAGGAATCATAGCAACCCACTGTATGAATATGTTGATCAACTGTGCACATCATATAAAGAACAAGTAAGTAGCTGAGTATCAGCTTGGTTTGCGAGATTGGCTTGAGTGTCCCCAACTTTAGGGCTCCTCTCCCAACAAGCCAATGACTACTTGTCATTTTAGCCCTCAGATATCCAGAAAGAACCCACATTTCCTGGGCTTTACTACCGTAATTGCCTAGTCCTCATGATGACTAAATAAAATTACTTTTCTTTGTAATTTTTCAGGACTCATAGACAGGGTGTAGATTATGAAGACGTGCTGGAAGTGTGTTTTGAAATAGCGCCTTCACCTTTCAATAAATTACGCAAACCAATGAAGTGAGTGATACTAATCTGGGAAATGACCATGTTCGGGTTATATATCATGAATCTTAGAGCAGTGTCAGTGATATTCCTCTCTCCTACAAGAGTCTTGACGTGCAGATACTACAAACTCACGTTTTTTCCCCTTTAAAACATCGTGTGATTCATTGTCGGTGAGTGGGATGATAAGAGGTGCCTTTTGTAGACTGATGATTTAGGAGTTGAAGATCTCAATGTCCTCGTGCAAGACACCTAACCCAACATTACTTCCCTCTACCCATGACTAACTACTTTTCCTTCTTGCAGAATCATAGCATTGATATGCCTGAATATAACTCAGATAGGATTCTGTTGTGTATATGTCTTATTTATTGGGGAGAATGTCCGATTGGTAAGTTGGTAAGCGCTTGGTTCATATATAAGAGAAACTAGTATTCTATTCTTATACAAGCGTTCAGTGCACTACACATTATTCTAAATGACCTGCTTGTTAAGTGCATATAGACTGACTTTCAGCAGCAGGTTGTGCCTACTCTAATTTGGTACTTTTGACATCAATTGACTGAAAATCATTAGCACTCTCAAGGTTTGTCAAGGAGCTCGATGGAGAGCGAACTCCCCATCCAGCTCTACTCAATGTTGCTGTTGGTCTAGTCTTCCATTCTGGTCCAGTCTGTTTGGTACAATACCCTTGGTGACTTTACTATGTTACTTTCCTATTGCAGTTTGTTGAAGCGTTCCACCCGCCAAGTGACGTGCCGGTCCAGGTTTACATGGCTGTTCTCCTAGTCTTCCTCGTCCCCTTCTCGTTCATCAAGAACCTCAAGTCGCTTGCACCATTTGCCATCTTCGCCAACCTGTTAACCATGACTGGTATTGTCATCATCCTCGTGTACTGCGTCCAGGATCTACCACCAGTCACCACTTACCCCCTCATGGCAGATTTCGGGAGGATACCTTTGTTCTTCGGTTCAGTGGTGTTTGCATTTGAAGGGATAAGCCTGGTAAGTCTGAACAATACTGGACAATTGTAGAACCTCTTCTCAGTAAATCAAGACCTTCAGTACTCCCTGCCTGCACCGTTACATCCGAAACGGGTCATGTGTCGGGTCGACCGTGGACAAAACATTGACTTTTTGGCTCACCGTAAGGGGAGTCTATACGATAGCGCTGTGTCCGTCGTCGTCGTCGTCGTCGTCGTCGTCGTCGTCGTCGTATCCTAACAGTGGCACGTTTCTTAACTGCTAGTATAATATAACACAGAACTCGCCTCACCTGATATCATTACAGAGTGTATTTGAGAAAGATGTATGAAAGAACAAGCTGTTGAGTGCAGCAAACTTGACCTTTACTGATGGTCGTTTTCATTTCAGGTGATTCCTATTGAGATGAAGATGAAGACACCCCAGGACTTCATGGGTATGACGGGTGTACTCAACACGGGAATGGTGATAGTCATGTGTCTGTATGTGGCGGTTGGCTTCTTTGGATACATGAAGTTTGGAAACGCAGCATTGGGGAGCATCACGTTAAATATGCCGACAGACCATTGGTGAGTTTATCTACATGTTTAATATTATCAATTTGCATCAAGACAGACCATGGTGAACTGAAGCGCGGTGGTCGGGTGGTTAAGGTGTCTCACTCTCAATCGAAACGTTGTGCGTTCCTGTCTGGTTGGCTGTTTGTCTTTCAGAGTTCAAACTCAGGTGTGCCTCGAAATGACAACTGAGACTCATACCCCGAAGTTCCTATGATGAAGACCTCTAAAAGTGACAGTTGTTTTAAAACACTTTGGTACATACCCTGCTCACTAAAGAAGACCTCCATTAATACATGTATGTAAGTTACTCACTGTAGAATATAAGTATATTGCTTTGTCTCATCCAGGATCTATCTGTCTGTGAAGATCATGTTCCCAATAGCCCTCTTTATCAGCTATGGTCTCCAATTCTACGTGCCAGTCTGCATCCTGTGGCCACCCATTGAGGCGCGAATATCATCCCCGCGATGGAAGGTCTGGGGAGAATATGTCTTCAGAACATTTTTGGTGCTATTTACATGTAAGTATCTTGTCATGTTGAATGTGCATGTCTCAATGAGTAACACTGCTGATCTAGCAGAGAGTATGGTTGAACCTACATCTTTAGCTCTTTAGATCAGTATTGTTTTCAAAGAGGTGATATTCCACAACCCTTTCAATAGGACTTTAAATCAAAGTGAACCACAAGGCCTTTTTCAAGGCGGGCCAAAGATATCTGCTGCCAAATTTCTAACCTGAGTCTGATTTATTGAGTGTACAGTACTGCGACCTTACTGTAGTACTTTACATTTACCACCATCTCTGCCAACCACACAGTGGATTGGGAGTAAGACTCTGGCCCTAGCAATAGGAATTGTCCCCCTTCACTTCCAAGGTGACTGTATTGTTCATGTCATGGAGTTAGCTTTCTCTACAACACATACATCAGTGTGTGCTGCTTGTATGTGTATTGAGGGACACATTTTGTGCTCTGCATTCACACTTGTTCTGTGTTCTGGCTGCACAGTTTGGTGAGTGAGTGCTGGGGACTCTAAGAGTCTACCTGCACACTCAACAGAGAGTATTCTAGTTTTCAATTGAAAGCACAATTCTTTTATTCCATGTATGTTTTCTTTGCAGTTGCATTAGCCGCTGTGATTCCTCATTTAGAGTTACTCATCTCGCTCATCGGGGCATTGAGTAGTTCATCTCTAGCGCTCATCTTCCCGCCAATCATCGAGATTGCCACCTATTGGCCTGATAACAAACTAGGACGATACAAATGGATGTTATGGAAGGATATACTCATAGTAGTATTCGGATTATTAGGATTCGTGACTGGCACATTTGTATCCCTGAAGGAGATCATCGTAGCATTCTCGAGTGGAAAGTAACAGTGATAGACCTAAGATAGGTGGTGCTACATTGAGCAGTGCTTTGAGATAAACCTTCCACAGTTGGTACTTATGTTACGAAAGGTGTTTTTCGCTGCTCACCTAAATGCAAACAAAAGATAGAGCTGCTGTAGGCGTTGATAAAGTTAGGAAATGGCTTGAAAACTAGCTCACCTGTATTTAACATGAGATGTGTATGACCTGATGTTTTAGACATGTTGCTGTACATTGCTGGTGAAGTACTCAGTGTCATTCTCAGTTTCTAATCAATGCTGTGTTAATGCATTTTGATGATGTGATGTATGATGTATGATGTGTGGGATTGGCCCAAACTATTGCATCTTCTGTTTCATTGAATAGGAAGTTTATTTTATCCAGAAGTATTATTCAGATGGTTTTTTTGTATTGCATCAGCAGAAGTTTTAGATACCTTTGAATAATATACCCTGGCCAACCCACATCAGCTGATCTCGTTATGCTGAGTGGGGAGATTAGAGTAAAGTCAGCTGAGTACAAATTTGTCTCAGAATGGTTTTTTTTGTTGAAATTATGATGTATGTATGTTTAAAATGTTTTAATCAATAATGGTTTAATGCGATTCCTCCGAAGGATAAATGATGATCATGTGGTCAGTGTCTAATCTTGTATATAGTGTTGATATATTTGGTTCATTTGTGATCAGAAACAGTACCGAAAACTGATAAACTAGACTCACTCAGTGGTGCAGACAGTCCTTGTCTTTGGACTCCTCTGTGGAATCTTTCAGTTATTTCCTCAGTTACTGTTGGCTGTTGTTAAGTGTTCTGCGAACATTAGATGACATTTTTTCTAAAAGCTACTTCGTGGACACGCATGGCTTCGTGGACACGCATGGCTTCGTGGACACGCATGGCTTCGTGGACACGCATGGCTTCCTGTTGATATGATTGGTTTGTTTGAATATGGTGCTAACTTTATTTGCCATGACATTTAGTTATAACTATAGAGTAAATGTGGGATGAGATGTCTGGTAAACCTGTTCTGTCTATGTATGACGTTTACACTGTGTCGGTAAATTCATACTTCCAAAAGAGCTGTTCATTCACATCACAAAATGGAATTAAGCTTTGGTAGGTTTCTCCAACTTAAAGCTTGTGTTGTGAAAGTTTGAATTTGTTCTGAAGTATTTCTGTCTTTATGGTGATCTTCTAGCCAATTAGAGAATGTTATGTTAATTTAGAACTGAGTGCAATACTAAAGTTGTGATGTGATTGTGATAACAGATTTTGTTGGCGATAGATAATTTTGTAACTTTTAATATATTTTTAATGCAAAACCTCAATTTCTGTATTGTAATTCTGCATCAGCAAGGGTTGTGTTGGTCTTGTTTGAATATCCAAAGAAATAGGTTACATTAATGACACCATGCGATTATTCAGTTGGAACTGAAGCTTATTTTAAAGAGGTGTAGCCTTTCATTCCTGAATCAGCTGAGGGTGAGTGATGCCCTTGAATATGCATGATATCAACTTCATCCATCTGTGACGATAATTTTAAGTGACATCAACAGGGCTTTGCACATTTATGATCAGCAGAAAGGGTAGGGGGAAATATAATTGCAGTGACAATATGAAGAATATTCTTGAAATACATGTACCGTTGCAAGAAAGACAATTTATCTGTACTCAATTTCAAAATATAAATGTGTCTCAAATTAGAAATTCTCCACTTCATTTCTCTATGGTGATTGTTATCACTGTGGCTCATGGATTACATTACCATGGCAACTGCATGTAGATGACCACAGATGCACCATGCCACCAGAATCAGACGAAAACTCTAAGCCCCTCAATAAGGAAGAGAGATTGCCACCAGGACTATTTCAACTCTCTCCCCGAGCTTGCAAGACGGTCGAGCTGCCAGGTCCCATTCGGTTGGGCTGTCTTGTCTGCCCAGTTATCGAGGTGAAAGAGGAGACTCCCACATTTCACAGGGAAACCCAGGTCCGATTCAATATGCCTGTGTCTGCTTCACATCGCCTACATGTATGTTAGCAATGACATGGTGGAGCAGCCAGGCTCAAATCGGTCTGGATGTGACTGTCTCATCTCTCTCGCTATGTTGGCAGTGACAGCCAGGCCCAATTTGGTCTGGTCGCGAGAGTCTCATCTTTCACTTCCGAGTTGACACAGTGAAACATCCAGGCTAAATTAGGTCTGGTTGTAACTGTCCCATCTCTCTCTTCATGTTAACACGATGGAGCAGCCAGGTCCAAGTCAGTGTGTTTGGTGCCGTCTTATCTGTCTCATTGTGTCAGCGACACAGTAGAGCTGCCAGTTCCCTTTTAGTCCAGTTGTGACTGTCTCATCTATTTTAACATGCTGGGAATGTAATCTTGTTGTGAAGGCGTGTTGCATTAATCTGGTTATGTGTTGTTCCAGTAGGACGCCTACATATTGTACAATGTATTGTGGATGGGCACACAGCATGGCTTCATGTGAAGGCTCCGAAGTCTGCCTGCAGACTCAAATGACAAATGTAGATTCTCTCTGGACCTTCATGCAACACGAGATATTCATTGTCACAATCAGACAGTACCTCCCCAAACAAACAGCACGATTACGCCAAAGTGACATGGCTCATTGTGACATGGCTCATTGTGACAGTGCCAACAACTTTGGCACGTTTTGATTCTTAACAGAGACTAGGAGACACAACATTTCCAATTTGCACAAATGGAAGGAACACTTTTATCAATTATTATAATCTTTATTCAAATTCAAACATAAACTAAACATGTGATATGAAGTGACGCGCTCACTGTTACATTAGTTCAGTCAAGAAGAAAATTATTACAAAATCACTTTGATGAGTCTGAACATGAAATTACATGCATGAACGAAACGAAACCTGGATGGATAGTTCAAACTGAACATAGCACTGAATTCTGTAAATCACAACTAACCCACGATTCTCAGTTCTTCATTAACCTAACCAATGTCATGTTTCCACATAACCTACCAGATTAGCCCACATTGACTTCCTGACGCCATCATCCAAATTGGCTCGCAAACTTTCCGTTTTACAAGAATCAACAGGACTACCATCAGAAGGGCTGAAGTGTCCACTGTCACTGAAACCAGAGATATCCTCCGTGTTTAAGTCTACTTTCAAATCAGAACCCTTTGCACTGGCGGTAACCTCCATTGATTCACCACCAAACCCTGAAATAGTGTTAATATTAACGATGTTAGTTTTTAAGGTTTCACCGTCCATGTGATGGTCATCACCCTCCTGAGGTATGACTGTCACATCTTGCTTATCACCGTCCATGTGATGGTCGTCAGCCTCCTGAGGTATGACTGTCACATCTTGCTTATCACTGTCCATGTGATGGTCGTCGGCCTCCTGAGGTATGACTGTCACATCTTGCTTATCACTGTCCATGTGATGGTCGTCAGCCTCCTGAGGAATGACTATCACATCTTCCTTATCTGGCTCAATCATTGAATGTTTCCTGGCGTCATAACCGGACAGTACTGAAGCAGCACTGATCTTAAGCAAGCCCTTTCTTTTTCTTGGCCTCTTCTGCAAGCAAAAATGACAAAATTTACAACAAATCATTGCATACATTTTCTACTGAACTACTTTCAAGTTAGGATTAATCTATAATCTAATCTATTCTTGCAACTCTTCATACTTCACAACACCAGATACATGTAGCAGAAAAAAGAGGTAGTGAGGTTCACCAGACTCCTAGACAAAAGGGAGACCACAATCAACTTGACATATCGCCTCAGAGCCCGACATTGGGATCCATCCGACATACTGGACTATTCACCAAGCGTCAACATTCAAGGAAAGGAACAAGTGTCATACATGTATCCTTGTCAAACACTAACCTTGGCAAGAGCTGACAATGGGTTGTGTACATTGGCATGATCCAACATGTTCTGCTGCAAAGACAGAGAGAATTTAGCAAAACTAGAATTCTTGAAAATGTCTAGAACTTTCTTGAGCCAGTTATGCTTCAAGGCAGGAAACTTGTTTAACTCTTCTGAATGACTATCAGACCCAAACGGGACTCTTCTTACCTTTGACACATAACTTCTACCACAACCCTCGTAAGAGCAAGAGAACCTTTTGCCATCATGGTAAGACTTCAAGTGAGCTGTCAAGTTTCGCTTCTCATAATAGACTCTCGTACAATCTTCTTTAGGGCAAACAAAGACGGTGCGTGTCTCCTCGTGTATAACCATGTGGCGGACTAGAATACGGCGATGTGGGAATGACTTGTGGCAGGTAGGGCAGACATGTTCTGAAAATGTAACAGACAACCAGGCATTAACAAACGATCAAGCCAGCAATAGAATCCATTTCAATCTTGAAAAATAAACACCCTGTCATAGTCCTGTCCCAGTGTCTAAAATCTCAACCGACTCAAGGTGACAACAACATGAGAAATCAGTTTCAATTTACGGAAAAATGTCTACCTCTGACATGTTGTATGACGATGCTGTTATCGAGACCACCTTCATTTACCTGACTTGTGATCAGCAGCCACGTGTTTTCGCAGCTGTGTCCATTTTTCAAAGTGTTTAGAACAGCCATCCTTTTTACAAGTATAGCCTTCGTGGACTTTCAAGTGGTGCTTGAGTTTATTATTGGCCAGAAAGGCAGCCTCACAACCTTCATGGTGGCATCTGAAAGTCAATGAAAATATGAATAGTCGAACAAATTGGAGTTGCTTCATTGGACCAATATGGCCTCCATCATGCTTCATGACCGACTCTATAGACTAGCAACAACATACAGAAAGTAGACAGGCTGTTTCAGTGATGGAGTGGGAAGTTGGGGTTCAACATACGCACCATTTGACTATGTCCACTGCCACAACCAGGCACTAAAATAGTATCATACATAACATGATAACTTACGCGAAAGGTCTGATATTGGTGTGGACATATTCGTGAGATTTTAGATGCTGATGTTTCTTGAAGATCTTGTCGCAACCATCATGAGGACACTGAAACAAACGATCAATAGCAGCTAAAGTACATGACAAAGAGAGCTTCATCACATAATGGTGTCATTTTGACTCAGTTCCTTGGTTATTTGGTATCTTTCTATATTTGTACATCAGAGACACTGTGTCTTCTAGTTCCTTTGGTGAAAGAGATGACATCTCATTATGACTTGTGTCTTGAGTACAGACAACTGCTGCTCTCCTTGTCAGCTTCTACATGTTCACCTCTCTCACCTTATAGTGTTGCTTTTCATGTCTTCTTAGGAGATGTCTTCTCAGGTTCGTCTCAGACACGAATATATCTTTGCACTCAGCATGGGGACATCTGAAAACCAGCAATTCTATTTTTGTATAAAACAGGCTCTACATAGGCCATCAGAACAGTAGGAGCTAGAACAGAATCATGGCATTACCGGGCAGGTACGTTTTAAAACAAAAATTCTATTAAGTTGCTCAATGCGCATCAAGACTTGGCCTATTCAAAACAAGAGTTAGATAATTTAGAATCCACATTGTTTCTTAGCCTTGAATGATCCTTACTGCCACGACAAGCAGCCGAGCGGAGAGAAGCTATGGCCAGTATAAGAGTACGAGTATGAGGCCCTGGGCCTGGGCCGAGATAGAATTGATATACTTACACAAACACTTCTTTCGTGATTGTTTGATGAGCACGTTCTACATGGCGTACCAAATGAGAATGTCTTGCATAAGCCTTCTCACATCTCTCCAAGTCACACCTAAATGGCCGCTAAAGAAGAGAGGGTACACACTCTGACTGTTGTCAATGTCAGTGTTGATTTTACGGTCTAGTAGAAATTCTGGGATTTTCCTTTTATAGACAACCTGCGAAAATTAATTTCGGCCAATTTCAAAGACAAAAGACCCTTTTCAAAGGCAACGTCTGTTTACCATCGCATAAAAATGAAAATAATTATACAAGCTTATTCGACCAATTAACTTGAAGTTGTCAAGCCTCCAGGCCTACCGCCACTAGGCCTACCGCTGTGACAGCGGATATAGTCCCCCTGGAGTCATAGTCCGGTGTATTTGACCAATTAAGCAGCATGATCTATTGTACCGCTAACCCTAACCAAAACATTTAGCAATGCAGGCTATTGTTACACGGACTATCAGCCCTAGGACTACTATCCCCGCCACACCGGTAAACGGTGTGGCAAAACGTGCAAGAGAAAACCCTAAATTTCAGCACATTTTCTGCAATAAATACCTCTCCAGTGTGGGTTCTTTCATGTATCTCTAATCTATATATCCTGGAAAATGCTTTTCCACAATTTTGATGCAGACAGACGTGAGCCTTTTTCATTTTTGGGATATAAAAAGTCTACTTTTTTCCCACTTTTGCGGCCGCAGCCATTTTTAACAATCTTGACACTAGAGGCGCTGATTTCCTCTACATGCTGCTCCGGCTGATTCCCGACCCGCATTTTAGAACAACCGGTCAAACGAAGTCAAATGAACCAATCAGCGTGCAGCCCTTACCACAACGTGTCCAGGTCACATCGTCCCCGGGATCGCGGGACGATGAGTTAAAAAATCAAAAAAATCATCATATATTACACATTTTATTATCAAAATATCACCATATGACAATGTCAGTAATCTACAATGTTCAGTGTTCATGACTGTCCGGCCATATTCGGGGTCAAGGTGTGCGCATTTTCGAAGTAGGCCTAACTGCTTTGCCGTTTTCCTTCTAAGTTAACGGTTATATCAATGGGGCCGAAAAAGCTATGAATATAAAGTGATGTCGGCATCACAAAGAGGACTTGAACCAAAGATGTCCCATATTTGGCATAACCTCATTCGTATAGGTATATAATGACGCGTGTGCCAAATATGGGAAACAAAATGGCGACGCCTGGTGTGAAAATTAAAAAAAATAAATCGCGGGTTGAAAAGAATTCCTGTTTTTTTTTGGAACATTCCTTTGCGCCCGTAACGCTACCTTGGCTCAGATTCGAAAGTTGTCTTTCTGTGTGCTTTTGATGCACGTGTGGTGTACACCTCGAAATCCAGGAGCTGAGGTTGATGTTTCGGATGACAACAAGTTTGCTGGTGCTTGTTTGCAAGTTCTCTTTCAAATCGAGCAATATTTTCATTAAGATCACTTAACATCACTTTCCGATTTCTCGATTATTACCTCAAACGATAAGGGCACGTCGTAAACTTTCGGTAAGTACGTCGTTAAAACAAAAAACATGAAAATAAAAAGGTTTCAATTTGTAGGCCTATTTGGGCCTTCAGTTTCACTCGGTTTGACATGATCATCACTACATCAGCAGACTCTGACATGTTAGATGTTTGATGAGTTTCTTCTTTGGTTTCTTTCTCAATCTATAATGATGTGGATTTTGCATGAAGATGTAGATGCAGAATGCTGAGATCACTATGCACTTTACTGATTTCTTCATTAGTACTACCAAGACTAGGCCTAGCTCTTGGTATTGTTAAGTGGCACAAGCTTGGTCCAGGTCAGCAGATCATCATAGAGATTTGGACAGACAGTCAGGGAAAACTAATCCCAGTGCAGTAGTGGAGATATGTCGAGTCAAGTCACTCCACTTTGAACTTGCAATTGCATACATTCAACATGTATTGTTTGTACTTGTAGCACTGAGGTTTTCCTGCAAATTGCTTTTAACAGGTCTATTTATTCGTTATCTCCAGCGTGTTGAATATCATGAGCCTGAATTGCTGGTTGTTTTCAGAACATGGTAGCTCATTTGCAAGTCACCCCCCTCCTTTCACTATGTTCACTATGATGTCATCCATAGATTTCGATTCTATGCATCTGAATAAGCCTATGTCATGTATGTGCCAATATGCTGAGTTGTGCCTGGTCTGGTGTACTGGGGGCTTCTGCTAATAAATGGAGTAAGCTGCGCATGTCATTTTTATGATAATCAGAGGATATTTATGTATGTAGGCATGCTCAATGCTTAATGTGGTAGATGTGGGTACATTTGTATAATGTGTAATGGATCAGGGCTGTTGTTACATGTACATGATACAGAAGTGAGAAGATAGTCATTCATACATACACATCTACATCTAGTAGTAACTGTTATCATGATTGCTGCCCTTTCGAGATTAATTTTGATTGGCAATTCAAATTTGGGTCATCTATGATCTAGCTTTCATTACATGGTTGTTGCACGAGTTCAATCCTGTCACTGGTAAATGTAACTTTCATTCAGGGTGAAAAACCACGGAAAAAGCTTGTGAACAGTTATGTTTCAACAGCCACTAAGTCAGCCTAAGACATGTATTTTCAGATTTTTCAGTGAACACAATTCTTGTGCTGTAAACCGTTTTTGCAACAAGGAAGTTTTAGGGATTTTACACCATGGATGTTGCAGGCTTGGCATTCATATCATGAATATGTCAGTGCTCAAAATAAGCGGTATCGCATCGCAATTTGCGACAGAAATTTTAGGAATTGCGATATAAACGATCTTGGGCAAAAACAAAATCGCGATACATCTATTTTTAGCTACACCCCATAATTTTCAAGCTACAGGGGTAGAAATACGGTCTTGGCACTTAAAATGAAAAAAGTATGCGTTTTCTGGCGATACAAATATGTTTTAAAATACCAGTGTACTCGCCGCGCCGCCATAGCATGCATGCATGTACATGATATAATGAAATACATTGTTTGGATCCAAGTTATCCTAGTCCCCAGCGCTTTTGAAGTACGGCGAATGAGTGGTCTACTGCATTGCGTATCAGCAGCGGGAACAAGGTTCTTTGACAGTGGGAGGCAAATAGAATGTCCGCAGGTGTGGCGCAAGGCATCATATGGGTGGTTGTTCTAATTTACTCCCACTGAAACGATTGTCAAAATGCGCAGTTACTCAGTGCGCATCTGTCGTCTGCTCCAAAATGTCGAGGCAACTGGACCATTTTGGAAACCGCACTCCCGCATTACCACTTGCCACAGCACGCAAGCGATCGGCAGAAACACCCCAGGCCCTTCCAAAAGATGCCAAGAAGGCATACGAGGAGACAAGACAGCGTTTAGTAAAGGATGATTGGAAAACGCACAATATTCACAAGTCAGATTAGCGTAAAACAGCCTACAAAACGCACGTGGTTTTGACTGGTCTTGGTGACATCTGCTTTTATATTGATTTCTCTTGGTCTAGCTCCGTTTGTGTATAAAAGAGGATGTCACAATATGTAAAAGGAAGATTTTGGCGTTAGTTTCTGACGCACACGTTCCCGTCAAAGCGTAGTAGAGTTGCTAAATTTTGTTTTCCAGTGGCAATATCTCGCAAGCTTTTATTCAAGACTAAAATAAACTCATTGGTGTACTGTTACTTGATGTTAGTTTCAAATGAATAAATTGAAGAAAAACAGCTTTCTCTCTATTTTTCTTGTGATTCATTTATCATTTTCACCAGTTTCTGATAAATAAAGGCAAATAACAATGAAAGTAAGTCTTTTTTATTCATTTATTGAAATATCAACGCACGTTGGTCCGATGTCGGAAAAAGTTGCTATACATAGCTTCAAAACTGCTATACAAGTCAAGACCTTGTATAGCAACTTTGCTGTGAAAAAAGTTATTTTGAGCCTTGTATGTAGCTCTTCAGTCCATGTAGCTTCCACACTATGACTAAAGTTGAACATATATTTCTCGTCCAGTTTGTTTGTGAAAAGTCAAGTAGAGACTAAACGATGGCGGACCAACAGAACCGGCCTGTCCCACAACAAGACTTTGAAGACCTCAAGGGAAGAATGGCTGTAGGTATACAGGGTGTCCTCATGAAATCATATTATGATACTAAAACCTGACTTTGCAATATGATACAGTGAATGTAGACAACACCATCAATCTATTCCCAAAACATCTCAAAACATTTCATTCCAAACCAAGAGGCAATAGTGGTCTCAACAACACCTCTGTCTTTGGTCAAAACAAGGCAAATACCAGTCATTAGTAAAATGTAAACTAAGGTTTTTTCAAGGCAATCTCAAGTGACATGTTGTATTGCTTGATTTTCAGATGATCGCTGAAGCAGATCCTTCACAGGTACTACGTTGCTGGTCGTCCATTGCATTGTTGATAGCCTGGTTAAAACTATTATGATCACTGTCACAGTGACATCATTTTGGTCAGTTTGGATCAGGGATGAACAACTTGCCTTTCTTTCTTGACTTCATTACTAAGAGTTGCTTACGCGAGACTGATTCGATACATGATTGACATGATGTGCAGTTATAAACTCAGCTATAGGTAGCCATGTGTATGCAGCCTATGGTCGTGCTTATGGCATGTTGACAGTCAAGAGTTGTAACATGGCCATGGCAGATGGCTTGTAGATTGATCGCTGACACCATCTGTCTCCACCATTATCATACAAATGATGGATTATGATCAGTTCATTTCTTCATCAAGTATTGATTTTAGGCCTATTATAAGCAACAGTTTACAATGATCCCAAAACGACCAAGAAAGTAAAACAAGATAAGGAGGTCAAAGCCCTGACATGGGCTTTGATGCTCTGATGAGGGTGATTGTATGCATCATTTTCATTGATTCTCTTTCTCTTCAGCATCATGATGATTTCTCCACCCAACGATTTCTAAGGGCTTTCAAAACGGCCGACGCCTCATTTCAGGCAATGCTCAAATGTAATAAATGGAGGCGGGACTATGGTGTGGAATGCATCTCACCAACTGAGGAGTGTATTCAAAAGGAACTTATAGCACAGAAGGCACTACTGTTAATGCACAGAGATATCATTGGCAGGTGGGTACCGATGCTGTCAGTCTGAATGACAGCATTTCTACAGATGTGAACTTTTGCCTGTTGCAATGTGTCTCATTGCTTTGCAAAGTGGTTTAGCTCAATCAATAATGAAGGAGCAAAGCTAACATGGAGCAGGACTCCAGATTTCAAGACAGGGTTCCAAAGGGTCCATGCAGAGCCCATATAGATTGGTTTCTCTGGTTTGATACATGTAGCCTACAGGAATAACGTGCTCTCTGGCTATAGCCTTTGTAACTTTCTCCTTTCAGACCTGTGATCTATATAGCGGCGAGGAAGCATGATGTTAACGAAAGGGACATTGACGAATTCACCAGGTTTATAGTTTACACATTGGTAAGTGGACTGTGAAACACTCGGTGTAAAGTGTAGAGTGGCGTGGCTGCCCATTTCATGCGTATTCATGGAATCAAGATGGTACCAAAAAACTTGCTTCACTGGACATCATCTTTCCTGTTCCCATGGAATGAGTTAGCACCTTCCTGTTGATAATAGCGTGTGAAAGCGAAGGTGTGGGAAGGGCTGTAGTCACACTATTTCCTGCTACTTACTTTTCACTTTTCCCAAATCTAACATTCTAAACTGTTGTCACTTTCATTGTTGCGAATGTGCGATAACCAATTTGCAGCTGTGTGTTCAATGGTTTTAAAGCATCATAGAGCCAGAATTACAGTCATTTATTCATATTATCATCTCCACATGGAACTTTTCTTATTTTACCCAAAATATGCGTCTATTCTGAAACCATCATGCCAATTCAATATGCCAACTCAAGGCCTGGTAGGTTTGGATTTGAAAACATGTTTGTATCTTCTTGCAGGAGAGAGCTTGCAAACGTTGTCACGACGAAATCATAGACAATTTATGCATTGTATTTGATCTAAAGGACTTTAAACTAAGCTGTATGGATTATCAGTTTGTGAAGAACCTCATATGGCTACTCAGTAAATACTACCCAGAACGTCTCGGTGTCTGTCTCATCATCAATGCTCCGACACTATTCAGTGGCTGCTGGACTATCATCAAACAAATGTAAGTAAATAAAATACCCAAGAAAGGACCAGTTACCCTGTCATTTATGAAATGTTTAGAAAGTTTATATTTTCCTCCAAATGCATGGTCTCATCATCATCATTCGATCATGGTGAACCCACATCAAGGAGATGAATGTAAGGAGAGAGATAGTTAATAAACCACTGAGTTTCTTCGTCTAAATGGAATAATCTTCTTTCTTATCTTAGGTTAAGTGAAGCTACAGCAGAAAAGGTGAAATTTGTTGCTGATGAGCAAGATTTGTGCAAGTACCTCATCCCCGATATTCTGCCTGAGGACACATAGGCAGTGCTGCGATATATATAGAGCAGGTACCAGTAGCCTCAACGTGACAGCTCAGAGATGGTGCCTGGCCCAGCAAAGCCAATCACTTTGACCGACTGGGCATTCTTTCATGAAGGCGTTTAGCAGTGTTGACACTGACTCCCACCTAGCGCTAGTTAGTTACCAGTACACAGTTTAACAGTTTGAGTGTAACTGCAGACCCTTGGGGCATAACACACTCGTGCTCTAAATCGGCTTCATAAACTTCCATTCTAGTTCTCTGTTGCATGGAAGTGCTCTTGTCTCGTATGTGTCATATTGTTTATTTTTGTCACCAGATTTTGTATTCAAGAACAAAGCGTTCAAATTTAGTGCAAATCGAGTATTAGAGTCTCATGTATGGTTTAGAATTCTGGGTTTACTTCAGATAGATGGGATATGAAATCTGAGCTGGCCCAACAGTGTGTTTACTATGTGACCACATGTAGATGTTTTTGTGATCTGAGATGTAGCACAAGGGCATTTAGGAACAAATTTTAAAGAGGGTTTGGGTGCGAAACATCTGAGGAGGGGTGATTTAGAATCATGACAGAAACCCTGTAGATTATTGAGTATGTTGATCAAGTGTAGTGAATGTCAAGGTCAAAATTATGTTGATGGAGAATTTGTACAAATGTTTGTCTCTATGGCTCTAGGTCAACATGTAGGCCTAGTTGAAGCAATACAACGTGTTGTATTTCTGTTTGCAGCTTTTACACAGGGCACTCGGCTTTTATATCTCCACTGTGATGTGTGCTTGTTTAAATGTTGTACAATGTATAAGGGTAGTTGAATTATAGATCTGACTCTGTTAAGGATTGCTCCCTGATGTAATGTCACCATGTATTATGTGTTCATGAATTATACATGTCTCATGGCTGTGAATCACCATGTTTTTATCATTCACCACATTAAGGTTTAGGTTTGCATCAAAGGTGAAAATTGCTCACTGGTTTTTGTACTTACAACTTACAGGGTGTCCAAATAATGATATCTCATTTGATTTGACCAAAATTGCAAGTTGTGGTCACATGGCACTGTCATCAGCGCTGACTCACGATTGAAGCATAATCACTGTCAAATTGTTTGGAGTTATTTTTTGTGCAGCCTGTATCAAAATTTTATCCTTAAAAAAAACATCTGACCAATATTTTGTCAATATCTTATAAGGACATTTTAGGATCTGCTCTCTGACATCTTTATGCACCTTGACTGTGTTAAACCTTAACCTAATCTGGCAAATTCTTGTAATTATTCCATCCAAATTTATGTTGGAGGGAATTTTAAGCTCACTTTTTGCATCCTGCAACATTTTTGATAAAATTTTCTGAGGGTGTTTTGTACAAATTTATATTGCTATGATGAACCTTTATAATTAGGGATAGTTTGTGACATTATCAGCAATTTGTCTGTTGTTCTTCAAAACCAAGCAGATCTGCTTCAGTTAGGGAATATAACGCTACGTGGGAATGATAGGAAAATTTGGTGTGCAAACAAAATGGAGAGTGCGAAAGCTTGGCTCTGGCAGCTAAATTGTTGACGATTTTTTATGTGATAGAACATGCATTATCATGGTGGACGTTATCGAGGCCACCTAGTTTGTAGCATTCGCACTACCTTTATGGTGAAAACTGTTGTTTAATTCACAAGTGTTTCACATGGAATCGCATACAGTTGTTGTCGTAGCATAATCTATAATCGAGTTGTTGTCTATTTGCAACTGTCAGAGTCATTTGAAAGTCCTAGGAATTCGGACCATATGTTGCATGCAGTTTTCAATGACTGGGACAGTTGCAAAACGTCATCAACTCTGATGAAAGTTATGATCTCAGTACTGCCTGTCTTTGTAGAAGTATAGCAGTGTGATTGTACGGTTTGTTGAATGTTTGGTTTACAATGATTTTAGATATTCACATTTGTGGTCACTATTTGTTCTGTCTGCATAGCAGTTTGCTAGAGGATTGAAGACTTATAAAAAACTACAAATGTAGGGATAGAAATATAAAATCAAACCAGATGGTTCAGTCATATGGTAATATATCTCTTTTTGAGACTGTTTGACTGGGACTTAAAGTCTGTATTATTGTAGTGTTGGGCTGCGTGTCTTCCAGAATAGATGAGCCTGCTGTGTATGATCAATGATCATGTTAAATGTCATCTCTATTGATAAAAGAATGAGCTGTTCAACATATTCAGGGTTAATTTTAAAAGGTTGAGTAGAAGCCTGTGTTGTGATGAGAATTGTGCTCTTTACACAGTGGTTTCAAAGTTGGTGTAAACATTGCTTAACCATTGATTGAAGTTGGGGTAGATATCATCAGTTTAACACTGTCGTCCAACCGACCATATAAATATGAATGAAGAAGTAAAAAGTACTGCAAGTGTATGTGTATGTGATTAATAGGTGATTGAGGGGGACTACAAGCCCAGTGTCGATCAGAGTGGTTGCTCCTCATCTGCCAGATTCAAGACACACTTTTCCCCCAGTGTCTTTGATCACAGCGCCATCATGCGGCAACAGCCACATCAAGATGCTGGTGCAATCCAGTCCGCATGATGGTGCAGTGCATTTGGCAATATCATTTAATTACTGTTATGGTTTGTGGGTATTGTGCATGTTTACAAGTTGTCCTGGTCTCTTAACATCTGTCTTGGGTTTATTGCTCCCAAACAGTCATACTGAGGTAGAAACTTGGGACGTCCGGTAGAAAGAAACCCGATCTTTTGGACAGATCTAACATATCACAACTCAGTAATTTGGTATTTTGCGACGATGTATTGCGCAGCAATGAGGGTTTTAATCAGGTTGCGAGTTTCCGGACACGAATATTGTTTGTTACGATATAGAAATGTTGTTCAACTGCGAAAAGATTATTTTATAAAAAAAGTGCACCTTGTGTTTGTGTTGTTGCCTGACTAATTGAAGGTAGAATTCCATGTTCTATCATCCAATCCTTTCGTGTGGCCATGGTACCTACATTATCAGTATCAGCATCTACCACGAGGACGCGTTGAGGACAGAATCACTGTTGACCACGACTCCTCCATGTCACAGACAAACCAAGTATGCCGTGCAATAGTACATCAATAGAAACATGCCTTGTCCTGTATGAAATGATACATTCAATAGACATGGTCCACCCTGTACAAACGTGGTGCACTACGTTGGGAGAGATTAGACGGAATACGCCTAGTGAAGAGGCATGGCACATCAAGCAAAGACTAGCAACATGGCGCGCTATGAAGGGGGAGGGCAGATCCAGTAGAGACATGGTGCACCTTGTTGAACCCGACACACCCTGCAGATCAGAGCAATGGCACATTATTGGGGACAATTTAAGGTGCACCATGTAGCGAAACGGAACATCCATTGGAGGGAAGGACCAGGTCGGTCTACTGTCTCATTGGCAAAAGTCATTCCTGAGGACCAGCTGATAAACAACAAACGTGTAGAGCCTCCATATAACATTTGTCACATCTTTGAGACAATGGGGCTCCATGTAGAAACATGGTGCACTATGTAAAGAGTTGATACAGTCACTGCTTTGCAGAAAGAACAAAATGTGAAATAGATAAAGATCATACTATTCTCCACATATGCAGTATAGAATTTCAATCCAGTGCTTGAAACTTCATCTGAACATTGAAGGGGTCGTCCATTTATTACTTCATGTGCTCTTTTAGCTGATTCTGCCTCGTTATAACAGACAAATGCATATGGCTTCAGTTAGGCCTACCATCACAACATTATCCAAGATTCCAAATGGTCTGAATGTTGACGACTTGGAATGGGATGGATGTGACAACATCTTATCGAGGACCGGATGACTGTCTCCAACTAGATGTACAAATGTCTCCTTTAGTTCTACCAGGTGACAATGTCCTGAGCAAGGACAGGACGGATGTGACAATGTCTTATATGTCTCACACTGAACGTAAAAATGTCTCATTTTAGCCCCAGCATGTCACATAATAATCCAAGCGACAGCGGGACAAGGGTCGAGACAATGATTCAATGTCTTTATAATTGAGGAAAAATGTCCAGAGAACTGTGCGAGTGTCTCGAACTGAATGTGAAAATGCCTCATTTGGCCCCACCATGTGACAAAATCCGATCCTGAGTGGATGGATGTGACAATGTGTTATTGAGGATAGGATGTTAGCTATTTTAGGCCTAGTCCTTGAGCGATGTATAGATTCGGCTTCACTGTGACTGTGGGCATGTTATCACTTTTCGAAAGTGTTCCAGACTCCATGCATCCATCATCCATGGGCGCAGCAATATTTGATATTTAGTCTCTAAACGAATGTATATTAAAACGTCTTTTACGACTTGTTATGTACTTTAAATAGCTCTTTCTTGCTAAGTTTGTACTAATACAAAGTACTGACCGTATTTCAGGTACTATTTGCTGATAAAATCTACGTGAGAGCTAAAAATTGAAGTTTATTGCGTCCGAAAATCTCTCATCCGGGTATTGAACTAACAAAATGGCGAATTTGATATTGAATTCCGAAATGATAAAATCCATCGAAAAAGGTGGTAAAAGTGATATGTAAGTTTCCAAAGCAATAAATAGTGCAAATGGCAAGAAATTTCACGATCTATAGCACCAAACGAATTTGTTTAACTGGTTGGAGGGCAAGGAATAGATCGATGGGCATAGATGGGCAATAAATCGTGATCAGTCACTGACTGTGTGAGTGTGTCGGCACGCTAGTCGCTACCGACTAGGCCCTACCGTCTTCACCACCATCCAGATCTTGATGAGTAAAGTAGTCCCCAGATGTCGACCCCTCCTGGCTTTCTTTTTGGCATGACGGTGATTTTAGTGGAGGCCGACCTGCACTAGGCTCCCACTACCAGTGCCATCCCATGCCCATTGTAATTCATTAATTGTTGGTATGAGAATGTCCAGTTAGGCCTAGTCCAGTCTACTCTAGGCTCTACTATGATATAGCCGGTAGGTCATTGCACTTGATTGGGAACAACGTTTATGAAGACTTTGCGTCACGTAAAAATGCATGGTGACGTGACGACGATCAACACCACGTTATGTAAACGTTGTTCCCAATCAAGTGCATGGATCTATAGTCATTAGTCAAGGGTGAACCCCAGGGCCAGGGGGAAGTCAGAGTACACAGATTGGGAAAGCTCTTTTGAATAGCTAGTATTACTACCATTACATGTTTCCTCAAATGTTCTCTTTTCTAGACTTGGTCAGTGTAAAGTGTACCTGCGATCAGAGGATGGAACATGGAACAGTACAAATGGGAAAACGTTGAAACGATTGTTTTACGAGCTGTGTGGCAGTGTGGTGGCTGGTGACATGAAGGTGGAAACAGTTGCATCAGTTCTACAAGATGTCACTGTAAGTCAACAATCTTTTAGAGGAAGTTGTTGATAAAAGGCTGGGGTCTGCTTGTGGCCACCAAGGTCACTGGACACTGCCATTGCCACAGAAAGATGTGTAGTTGGGCCTTGACTTTGGTAGCTGGCCTTGAGGGAAGAACTTTCTTCTCCCTCAATAAATCTATTTCCTTGGAGCAACTTCACCTGCAGTCTCTTGTCTCAAAAAGAAAGGAGGCACCAAATGTGCAATAAGGCAAATGTATGTTGTTAATGTTTATTAGTACACTAAATGTACTTTAGTGCATTACAGTGACCAGTGCATTGATGTGGTCAGTTCACAAATACAAGTCTCAATGTACAGGAAGCGACCTTGCTTTACAGGAGGGTTCAATTGGAGATAAAACTTGACAAATTAGAAGTTCCTCGAATTAACATCACTATTCCTCATTCAAATTTGTGTTGATCTGAAAGTAAATGTGTTGTTTTCTTGTGATTTCAGGCATGCCACAAAGATGTATCATCCCTCCTGGTCGACGTGTTCTCTTTACTTGGTACGGGATAAATCTTAATTCTTTCTCAGGTTTATGTGCTTAAATTTGCTTACAAGTGAGTATGAGTTTGGCCAAGATGGCTGCCCTGCTGGTCTGGGTCGTACGAGATGCCAAGCATGGAGATGTCCTGGAAGAAAGGCAAGATGTGCTGGTTAAGTTTCAAATGGTAAATGTGAGGGCGTTGTTTGTAGGATGTAATGTTAAGTGCGCGATTTCCCCATCTGAGGTTGTGTTGGAAGAAGAGTGGTTCCGCCTGCCTGCCCCCAATGCAGTGCCCAGGAGGGGCTCTACTCCGGTGCCATAAGTCCCAAGAAGTCAACACCATCTTTCTCATCTACTAGTGCCTTGAAGAGCATTGAAATCAGGTTTTAAGATATGCCGCGTTTGGAGAGTTTAAGTGCTCAGGAGTTGATGGGGTTATGTTTTTAAAGCTCGATAGTTAGATGGGAGGTATCATCAGGCAGAGCCAAGTGGAGAGTTCAGGGAAAAGTTCCCATTAGAAAAAGCTGTGCAAGTGAAAAAGTCGAAAAGTGCTGCATTCAAAATGTTTTAGTTGAATAAAGGAATGATCTTCAGAAATCTGCTGTGGAAAAGTATGTCGTAGAGAATTCTCCGGGTAAATGTAGAATAATATGAGAATCACTGTCATCACATGCAGTTTTAAAATGGAAAAGGAAAATGAACACTAAATATATATCGATTCGTTGCTCGGAATAAGGCATGGGACTTGATTGTAAGTCATGGTGGTCAGGGGCTCCTTATCCATGGTTATGGTTCTCCACTCGGCATTATAGACCTTTTTATGACTTTAGCAAATGTACTTACGATTCTGTCGGCCTTTGTGTATGCGCTGTGGATAGAGAAAGGATAGACTGATGATAGAAGGAAGGTGGGGTGTATGTGGTGCCTATAAACTTTTGTTAAAAATGGACCTGGACTTCTAAGCAAATTTATTCTCGGCTGTCTTGTGTTTACGAAAAAGTCTATCAGAATCAACAAAATTGCCTTTTGATGATGCCCAAGGTGCCGGGCCAGCAACCTACTTAGCCAAGAGATGAGACCTCCCTGCAACTTATCCAACTGTGAGTGGTAATTACAAGTGAGGATGGCTGCCTGCTATTTTCTAGAATCAAAAGAGCAGGTTGGCTTGGAAGTTGATTCGTCTGGAAGCTAATACCTACAGTCCATCATCTGGTTAGTTGTGTTGGACGGATGGAATGGAAATCTTGCCCTCGTACTGGAAGAAAGACGTCGGTACTGTGCTGCTGCTGCTTCATGTGACGTTTGAATGGAGGATGTTTCATGGTGGAGACTGGGAACAACGTGTGACTCGGTGTGTCGTCGTTGGATAGCCAATCATGGAGTGGTCCGAAAAAAGAAGTGGAATGGTTAAGATGAATTTTCAGTTATGGTTAAAACATGTGTTACGAGGATGACTTTTGTCGACGGGCATCATTTCATTATTCTGAAAATGTTCGATTTTTACCGATATAAAACATCAAATTTGATTTCGAAATGATATGAAACATCTCTTTGTAGCTTGTTATAATACTAATAGTGCTGGAGAAAAGTTTCAAAAACCTAAATGAATGATCTAATGCTTTCAGCCTGTAGTGTTCAGTTCAGGAGCTAAATTTGAAGTGTGATATTTTTTTCTGAAAAGTTCAATGCTAGTGGATTCAGTGGTTCAATATTGTTGCATTATCATGGTTCTCCCCTGGGTCTGAGAACAGTCTGATGCATAGTCTGCAATTACTTAGATCTAAAACACTTGTTGGGATGTTTTCGGTGAACTGTGATGGCCAGAGATCCTCTCGACCATGTGGAGCGGCCATGATTTCCAACTGCATCATATGACGACCAAAGAGGCGGTTTCATGATTTCATTGATGCTGTCTTCAATAGATTCTAATGTTCGTTGTTGCTTGGACCATAGCTTTTGGCCCAGGCAATGAAACCAAATCAGGGGTACTATAGAAAGGATCCAGGGGGTCATGTTAGTAATCTTCAGGTGACTCTTATGAACAGTTTGGGGCAAGAGTTGTGTTTGATTCAATAGTATACTTATCTTCTGCCTGCTTTTATTTCGCAGTCACTTAGTTACCACTGTGTGCCTTAGAGGGGGCAGAATGGTACTGTTTAGACAAGAAGCCTCTCCCACAGCCCCAGGAATATTGGATAGAACGGCACTGTACTGGGTCCCAGTAATAAATATTGCCATAAAGACATATGATATTGTTCTGGGACTTATGTAAGATTAGTTTTCTCCGCCAAACCCGTGACTAAAGAATTAACAACTTGTGTTTAGTCAGAACTTTGTAAGTTACCACTGTATGCCTTAGAGGGGGCAGAATGGTACTGTTTAGACAAGAAGCCTCTCCCACAGCCCCAGGAATATTGGATAGAACGGCACTGTACTGGGTCCCAGTAATAAATATTGCCTCAAGGACATATGATATTGTTCTGGGACTTATGTAAGATTAGTTTTCTCCGCCAAACCCAAAACTGAATTGGATTAACACCTTGTGTTTATTGGCTTAACATATGCAAACACTTCCTAATGAACCCCCTACAAGAGACAAGTGGCTCTTTGTCTCCCCGACTTTGACACCCTCCTGCGAACATATCAATAGATCAGCCAGCGGTCCTTGATGTCGCCGCGTGGGTTGACTATGCCCATTGAACTTGTTTGCATATGCCAGGAACCCACTATCTGACATCCATAACAGTAATATTCCCTATTCAACCTGTTACAGTCGGGTGCTACACCACAGTCGGGATAGTGGGGCCAAATATATTTAAAACTTACATTATCCGTTTTAAACATAGGTTGATATTCTTTTAATTTTATAACATCATTTAAATGTAACCCATATTGCACCAATGATTAACTCTATTTAAGAGATATTTTGACTTGCTGAAGCCATTCATCGGATCATTCAACCCTGACCATTGGGTGAAGAAGGTTGCCGTTATAATCATGCTGTACTAGTCGAGGTTCACTAGTTTGTCAAAAATGTCACCAAGACTGAAAAGAAATTGTCATCTAGCGCAAGTTGAGAGCAGGACTGAAAATAAGCGTTGTTCAAGTTTTCGAAGTGTCATATTCCATGGGGTATGTGTCCAATGAACATGTTTCTGTTAGAAGGAGTATCGAGTCACGGCAGAGAAGTCTGCAAGAGATCATTAAATTGTACACAATCGGAAAGATCCATGGTGTCATGGTTCATTAGGAATTCATCAGTCTTTGAGTTATCATCTGGCCCTTCTGTAAGGTCAGTTATCTCCCCGATACACTTGTAAAGTATCAACACCTTGTGTTCAACCTACTTTCATTTAGCCATTTATTCTTCAGTTACCACTGTATGCCTTAGAGGGGGCAGAATGGTACTGTTTAGACAAGAAGCCTCTCCCACAGCCCCAGGAATATTGGATAGAACGGCACTGTACTGGGTCCCAGTAATAAATATTGCCATAAAGACATATGATATTGTTCTGGGACTTATGTAAGATTAGTTTTCTCCGCCAAACCCGTGACTAAAGAATTAACAACTTGTGTTTAGTCAGAACTTTGTAAGTTACCACTGTATGCCTTAGAGGGGGCAGAATGGTACTGTTTAGACAAGAAGCCTCTCCCACAGCCCGAGGAATATTGGATAGAACGGCACTGTACTGGGTCCCAGTAATAAATATTGCCTCAAGGACATATGATATTGTTCTGGGACTTATGTAAGATTAGTTTTCTCCGCCAAACCCAAAACTGAATTGGATTAACACCTTGTGTTTATTGGCTTAACATATGCAAACACTTCCTAATGAACCCCCTACAAGAGACAAGTGGCTCTTTGTCTCCCCGACTTTGACACCCTCCTGCGAACATATCAATAGATCAGCCAGCGGTCCTTGATGTCGCCGCGTGGGTTGACTATGCCCATTGAACTTGTTTGCATATGCCAGGAACCCACTATCTGACATCAATAACAGTAATATTCCCTATTCAAACTGTTACAGTCGGGTGCTACACCACAGTCGGGATAGTGGGGCCAAATATATTTAAAACTTACATTATCCGTTTTAAACATAGGTTGATTTTTGTGATTTGATAGGGTTGATGGGTTGCGTGGGAGGTGTTTTTGTAGATTTGTATGTTTGATTGATATCATAAATCATTCTCATTTAAATCTCCCACTTTCACTTCACATGGCAAACAGGACTGTGTCTGATTGATGTCGGTGGGATTGGTACATCTCATCTGTCATGGCGATCAATCATTCTTAGCAATGGTGCATCTTCACTAGTGAAGTACTTGAAAGAGTTGACTTGTTTTGTGCATCTACCCAGTATTTTATATTTGACTGTTTTGTTACACTGCAGGCTGGATACATTGCGTGTGCTGCCAATATTTATCATTAAGAACTGATTTTATGTCCTCAAAGACAATGTGATGAGATGGTGTGGCAATTGTCACCATTCAGATTTTCACAAAATTGTCACTAGTTAAGGTTGTTTGATAAAGTTTAAAACTTATTTTTGAATAAAAATTAATGAGAGTGTTAAAATTCTTTCGAAATTGTGATTCATACATGGATGACCTGCAGCATTGGCAATGCCATCTATTGGGTTAAAGCCACATCAAAGAGAAAATAAGGAAACGATTCATGGATATTTGTGCGTCAGTCCATCAGGAGTATGAGTAGGATAACCGATTGTTCTCATAGAGAGGCTGTTCTTCAGCATGCACAGTGTATTACATGTGTGCATAACATAATGAGACTGAGTAACTCCTGTGTTTTGACGCTGACTTCACTGTGATACAATGGCCTTTTAACAACAATGGGTGAAATCTTTGATCAAAATCGCATACATTTTAAATGTACTTTCAGGATAAAAATGTATATAAAAAGACATCAGTTGCAATTTAGACCACAGTCAACTCTAGATAAGAGAGGGAAAATGTGCTCTACACTTTTCAAGTGGGTAGAGCATGATGTCATTTTACTTAACTTTAACCCTTTTGCACACCTTCCTAAAAACAGTTTGTGCAAGATCAATCTATTAGAGCCTGAAAAAACAACTTTGAAGTTCCAACATTCTCAACAGAACAAAATTCCGAAAAAACACTGAAAATTAACCTACCTACCCAACATGTTCTTCATACACACTCTCTGCTTGTACTGGCCAAACAAACCAGTTTGAACAGGAGTTGATTGAGGTGTCATGTGACCCAAGCTCCTTCATTACTATGACTGATGATTGTCTCGGTGTCAAGCTATTATGATGACTTTAATCCTTAGCTTTCAATTGTCCTATACAACATGGTTCATGCTTGCTTGTAAGAGAGGTGCACCTCCAGATGAAACAAAATCCTTTGATGTGGAGTGGAACCCCCAGTAGTGGGCACCCCTCTATTAAAGACACCCTCTATAAGGACACCAGTTTTGGTCCCAAATAGGTTCTTTATATTCAATTTGACCTTGCTTATGAGAACACCTCTCTGCAAAAGACCGCCCTTTTCCATCGGTGCTGAGAGTTTATTGATAATATGAAGAACAAGAAGCTGTTGAACGATTTGTAATGAAAGAAACCCCCCCGGTATAGGATAAGGAAATCTTGACATTGTTCTCCTAGTTGATGGATATTAAAGTTGTTGTGAATTTGAAAAGTCATAATATTTTACCTGGTTAGCCTGCCTTTGGTTCTTTTGGTCATGAAACGCCGAATGAAAACATTCAACATCTGAATGTCTTAGTGTTATGGTTTAAAATGATAAACTGACCAGAAGGTCTAAATAAGCTGAAATTATCAATACTTTGAAGTCAGACTCAGAACTTGGGAATTTCGAAACCTCACTGTTGTTCGATTAAAGGGAATGCCGACTGGATATTCTATTCTTAAAATACACTATCATTGTGCATCAGGCTGCAGAAACTGGCTTGATGATGCAGTGCTTAGTTGTCAGGCTGATAGATGAAAAAGATCATTCACCTGGCTTCTGAGGATCAAATGCAAGTAATGCTGAGAAAATGGCTTAAAAGGGAAATCATGCTGTCACATCTTCTGTGTCCTGGTAAGATTATGAAGATGTGAGAAAATGGCTCTCAAGGAATCGCCGATAAAACAAGATTATTGACAGAGTTTCATGCAATCATGTCTGCCTCATGTGCAGTCTGAAGTTGAACAATAGATCTGTGATTGGCCTTGTTGCTAAACGTTGAGGATCAGAGCCGAGAAAATGGCTTTGGAGGAATTTCAGTCGTTGGAGAGAGACTTTCTATTTGATTGGGAATATGAGTTACTGGTGGAGGAGCCTGGAGAATAAGTGGAATGATAACGCTGCATTGGAAATGTATGGAGCTGACTAATGTGACAAATTCGAGCAGCAAAAGACTTTCATGGCCTTGTTATTTCATTGAAAGTTTTTTGAAGTAAGAGAGTGGGGTAGTTGAGGAACAGGCTATTGCCGATGAGATGTGGTGTCATTTGATCCAATCATTCTCGGAAGAGCTCATGTTAAGTGAATTTTTTAGGGCTCTGCTTTGGGTCAAATTTGGATGTTGCCTTGAAAATGTGAAAAAGTATGTGTTTTTTTGCAAGTATGGGATGGATATGTTTAACTAGGGTTTTCAAAAGTTTATATGAAAACACTTCAGCCATAGAGAAAGAGGGTGTTTGGTTGGGAGGCCGTGGGTGGCTTTGCTGACGATGTCACCACTAATCTGAGCCGAGGAATAGAACGGGTTCTGAAGAAATATTGCTTCTTCGGGATGGGAGAAAGATCAATTTCATTTCCCATGAATGCTTGGGTGGTGTTTGGGAACGTAATTCCCAAAGCCTATTAAATAGGTTTTGGGAATATTATGACAGATACTTGTTGACTGGACAGACATTTTGTGATGACTGGTCAGTTTCACCCTGGTCATTGTGGATATTCTCTCTCTGGTGAGAAATCCCAAGTTCACAGAGACAATGGGTGGAAAACATGCAGCCATGGATGGCCTGGTGGACGACAAAACCATGTGATTGCTGCATCATTTGGTAGATGATGTCACAGTCTGCGGCACATTCATTCCTAAATCTCATCCCCAGTAGACCCTCATGTGTTTGTAAGCCATTGACCTGCACCACATGTCAGTCCAACCTCGGGCTCAACTCATTTCCCAGCCAGACTTTGCCTATTGACCTGTCTGTTATCTTGCTCTCTTGGAGGGCTTTTACCAGCTTTCCTGCTGAGAGACCTTTACTGTCTTAATACCTAAGTCATGTCATGTGTGATTTTGAATTTGGCAGTAGACTCATTCAGCTATTTCTCTTGGAAGACTACATTTTGCTTCCTGCTGCTGCCTAACTTCAACGACCTGCTCAGGCAAATCTAACTCGATGAACAGTTCTGCTAGCCCTCAGATTGAGGGTCTGATGGTGGCAGAGTTGCAAATCGCAACGCTCACCATGTGGATGACTCGCCCCCTTCAAGTTGCCGGGCAATTTACAAGTGCAGGAGTTGGATGACTACGATTACCCTGTTGTAAACCCCTTCAATGCCCTGATCTGCTGGTCTGCACTGCAGCTGACTTCTCGCCCTCGAAAACATGTCCCCTCAGACCGTTGGATAATGTCAAGTGTCCTAGAAGACTGCTGTCTACCCCATTAATGTCCTCCCCACTGGCCTGCTCTTGCGCAGATCTCTGGGAATACACCCTTCCCCGCCTGGTGGATAACGTTGTGCCTGCCATGGCCTGGTCTTTGCAGATGTGGAGATGACCTGCCTAGAAGACAAGGAGCAGATCGAGAGGTTTAAAGCACTAGTTTCAGCATGTTTGGTAAGTAAGCTGTCTTCAACAGTAAGTTTACAAGATTGTTAAGGTATCAATGAACATGCTGTGACCGGAAGTCCTGATGCTGCCGTCTCTGGATCTCCACTCAGAAAGTCGGTTTAGTTTCATGACATTCTGTAATGTAGTTTTATCAAATATTGAAATGCAAGTCTTGAAAATATCCAATATTACAGATTGACGAACAATAACATCTCCTTTAGGTTGCTTGAGTTTGAAATGCTTCACCATATTATTCGAATATTCCCAAACGTATTTCTCATTCTGATGTGTGTTTGCTCTCCAGCCATTCATACCAGACGTCCTGCTGAAGGAGCGCCTTGATCAAGAAACACTAGAGAGCATTGGATTGATTCAGTCAAAGTCAGCATTTCAAACTAAATATGTCAAGACCAAGACAAGGCTGTAGTAAGTGTGGCAGGCCTCGGTTAAAGGCTGACATCATTCATATTCGTTGTCTTTTCTTATGCCTCAACTATATCCAGTGCACTTATCTAACATCAGGTGACACTAATAGTCGTAGTGTTGTGCATGCAAGCGTTGCATATTAAACCCGATGTCCCTATCAACTTCACAACCCTGGGTTGTGATTTGTTTGCATAATGATGGGTGAAGGTTGAATAATCTATCAGATAGGTTACGGCCTAGCCCAGTAATATTCCAAAATTGTATCTTACTGCTTTTCTTTCAGTTACAAGCAGCAGAAGTTCAACCTTCTGCGGGAAGAGAATGAAGGATATGCCAAGCTGAGCACGGAACTTGGACAAGACTTTGCCTCAGTTCATCTCACGTATGAACGCATCTTACAGAATATCAAATCACTCATTGGTAAGGTCATTCACAAAGAGTTGGGAAATCTTCCCAGCTATGACCTTCCTTCTTAAAGGGACTCTGTAGGCAGTAGCTTAGTAGGCAAGAGAAAGTGACACAAACTTGCCTATAGGGGTCTCTCACATCTTACTATTGACCAAAAGTTTTGTTATTCTGCAGATTCAAGTGAATTTGACAACCTGATCATGTTTCACTGACCTGGACTACTTCAGTTGAATGAATCTTATCACATTTCTAACAAAGTTTTCTAATAGGCTCATATATGATTTCTGACATCCTTTCCAGGTTGTTTTGACCTTGACCCCAACCGTGTCCTTGACATCATTTTGGAGTCATTTGAATGTCGCCCTGAGCTTGGAACTGTCTTCATCCCACTTCTCAAGAATTACACAACCGAACGGGACATGCTTTGTCAAATACTGGGACACAAGTTCCACTTTTACCAGGTTGGTTTTCTTTCTTCATGAAAAAGTGAGCATTTTTGCGAGATACAGTATATAATTTCTGAGGGAACCTGTTCGGAGAACATCTCAGAAAGTTGACAGATTTTGTCAAATGTTTTGTTGAAGTGGTCAATAGAATCGACGAGTCGCCAATTAGATAAAACATGAATCAAAGCAGGCATGACTGTTGGTAAATATGTAGAGAAAGAAGACTAATATGTACAGTGGAACCTCCCTTAGCGGACAACCTCTATCAGGGACAGAGATTTTGGTCCCAAAAAATAGGTCATTTCTACCAAAATTGACCTCTGCAATCGGGATACTTCCCTATATATGACAACACCTGTTGGTGTCCTTAATTTAGAGGTTCTTCTGTACCATGTTTTTGATCGGACTGATGAACATTTCAGATGACACAGGAACATGAAACTCCGGCCTCACTATATAAAGTTGCTGCTCTGCTTCTGCATCATAAATTGATAGATCTCGACATCCTCTATCCACATGTAAGTACACTATTCTTAGCATTGTTTATCTTGTTCCTTAAAATTAGAAAATTCAAAAAAGGGAGAAATATTTTTCCAGTCCAAAATCATTGAAAAATACTTTCATAAAATTCAAATTTCTTTATTATACAATGAAGAAAGAAAATTTGTTTTTAAAAAATCGAAATTTCAAAAATAATTCAAAAAAATTCAAAAACTTTGAAAATTAGCAAAAATCCGAAAATGTTTTTTTGTTCTATCATGAAAAAAGTTAAAACATTAATTTTTAAGATGAAACCCGCAAAAAACACATTATTTGTCTGAAATCTAGAAAGCTTCGATCAATGAGGTTTATGTCATGACCAGCGCATGGAGAAAAATCAGAGCGAGAAAAATCTGATTGTTGTTAAATTAAGCTTCATTTTGAAAATGTTGATGGGTCATCAACTTTGGAATTGAAAATAACGCAAATTCTAAAATTGAGGAGTTCATGTTAGAAATATATCATGTTCTGTAACAAGTTTACAATCCCCAATCATGGCCCTCAAAAAGGTCATCAATTGACGAAATAAATGCCACTGTTCAATGAATTTATAGTTGAATGCGATCAAACTACGTCATTCCGATCGGGGATTGTAAATTTTAACCCAAGTTCCTGATAAAAGCTCAAGAAGAGAGGAATTGTCTCTCTGCCAGTTATAGAGGTGGTTCATGTGTGGGCCATTTGGCAGTTTGAGCCTTTCCTATTTATTTCTTGTATCAAGTACAGATTTAATCCATACTTTATCATATCTATATTGCTTCTAGAACAAAGAAGTGAAAATCAGCACTCACCTTCTTATCAAGCATGTCTTTTGGTGGTAATCGTGGGTCTTCTTAGCAGCTCACTTTCTCCCACACTCACTGAAGGCAGAGCTGCCCCAGTCTACTATGCTTGATCGGGTTGGTCAAAGCAGGGAATTGTAATCAAAGTCATGTGATCCAAGCTTCTTCATTCACTTCATGGCTAATCTGCCCTGTATTAACTAAGTGTCAAAAAATAGCATACACAAGTAAAACTGGGTATCAATTGTTGTCATTCTGATCCAGGCATTGTTCCCTGTAGTTAATTGATATTTAGTGCTTGAGTGGTGCCACTGCTGGAAATATAAGGAAGGCTTGGCAATACAAAAATGCTGGCAAAAATGGGTGGGTGCACTAAAGGACTTGCTGCTTTGGTCCAGGGCTTGACCTCAGTGCTTGCTGTGCTGAAAAATGGACTTCTGATGATATGATAAATTGAGTGATGTGGATGTCACAAGTGATGACCGTCATGTCGTATCTTGATTGTGACATGTCTGACATAACTTCTGATGTCACACATCACTTGGTTTGTCATGCGATCAGAAGTTCATTGGATCTGATGGTGCTCCAGCAGGGAACCTGAGATGGCAGGGCAGCAAAGGGAGTCTGTGAAGGAGGGTGCAGTGCCCTGCTTGAAAGGAAATGCCTTTATAGCTACTTGTGATCCCATGAAAAGTCATTCGCCTCTCAACAACACCTGATGCAGGCAGATTTTCCCAGGATACATTTCTCAGTTACACCTTGTTGATAATGCCACCTGGTTTATGTGGTTACATGCTGTTCCACCTGTATGAGACATGTCGCCTTTAAATCTTGGTATATCAATATAAGTTGAAATTTGACTCAAACATTGAATAGAAATATCAAAGATGATGAATCGTTATCCCCGGGGAAATTCCCTTGTGTTACAATCACATCTTTATTCCAGAAGCAATATGATATGGTGAGGACTGGACTCAAATACTAAATAGCTTAGATATCAGCCTATATCAACTAGACCTATACCAACTAGGCCTATGTCAAACTCAGCCTTGGCTAATACCAACCAGACCTACACTCGGCCTCGGCTTATACCAACTAAGCCTATATCAATTAGACCTATCCCAACTAGACCTATACCAACTAGACCTGTCCCAGCTAGACCTATCCCAACTAGACCTATCCCAACTAGACCTGTACCAACTAGGCCTATGTCAACACGGCCTTGGCTAATACCAATCAGACCTATACTCGGCCTCGGCTTATACCAACTAAGCCTATATCAATTAGACCTATCCCAACAAGACCTATCCCAACTAGACCTATACCAACTAGGCCTATGTCAAACTCAGCCTTGGCTAATACCAACCAGACCTACACTCGGCCTCGGCTTATACCAACTAAGCCTATATCAATTAGACCTATCCCAACTAGACCTATACCAACTAGACCTGTCCCAGCTAGACCTATCCCAACTAGACCTATCCCAACTAGACCTGTACCAACTAGGCCTATGTCAACACGGCCTTGGCTAATACCAACCAGACCTATACTCGGCCTCGGCTTATACCAACTAAGCCTATATCAATTAGACCTATCCCAACAAGACCTATCCCAACTAGACCTGTACCAACTAGGCCTATGTCAAACTCAGCCTTGGCTAATACCAACCAGACCTACACTCGGCCTCGGCTTATACCAACTAAGCCTATATCAATTAGACCTATCCCAACTAGACCTATACCAACTAGACCTGTCCCAGCTAGACCTATCCCAACTAGACCTATCCCAACTAGACCTGTACCAACTAGGCCTATGTCAACACGGCCTTGGCTAATACCAATCAGACCTATACTCGGCCTCGGCTTATACCAACTAAGCCTATATCAATTAGACCTATCCCAACAAGACCTATCCCAACTAGACCTATACCAACTAGACCTATCCCAACTAGACCTATACCAACTAGGCCTATGTCAACACGGCCTTGGCTAATACCAATCCGGCCTATACCAACTCAGTCTCTGCCTATACCAACTTGGCCTTGGCCTATACCAACTAGGCCTACACCAACTAGGCCTACACCATCTCTACCTTGGCCTATACCAACTAGGTCTGTACTGAGTCGGCCTTGGCTAAGCAATCCTGTCTGTATGTTAGCATCAAGCCCTGACCCATGTCATCGTCTGCCTGCAAGTGCTGATGAAGATCCTTCTTCTCTGATCTCTAGCAACTGATGACCACCACTCTGATGAGCCTCGTACCATTCCAAGCACACTCCATAATGGCAACACCAGATACTTACCCTACCACAAATTGATTCCAATACCCAAGTAACGATGTTAAGGGAGGTTTTTCACCAGAGGCTGACAGCAGTGGGCGGGCAACACTTTTTGGGTTCATTGGTTTGATTGGGATGATTGGGTGTAGATCGGTCCCTGGCCTCCTCCGTGGCCGTGCATACCAAACACTTCATTAGGGAAATAGTCGCTCTGGAATATTTACTCAACTCTAGGGGCATAAAGGTGGCCAAGTTGCAGTAAAAAGTATCATTTGGTGGTTGATACTTCTGTGTGAGATTAATTGAGTTGGTTGGGGGATTTTGATGAGTTTTGAGATGAATTGGGCTAGTTGTTATGTCTTGGGAGTAATCTTGACCTGGGATATTGGAATGATGCAGGATGTTTTGCACCAGTCATTGGGATTTAAACGTGAGGTTAAGGTCGCTAATTCCTCCCTAAATGTCTCTACCAGGATGTTTGATGGGTTTGATTGGGCAGGGTGTTGGCATTCTGAATTGGGCCAAGATTAAGGACAATTCAGAGGCAATTTGAGATTACGAGATTGGTTCCACCGAGTCCAATTTTCTTGGTCGGAGTGGAATGTAACCTTTGACTGCATATTCTGTCATCGAAATCCAACAATGTCCCTAGTGACAATGGCTTGAGGTCATATGTCATGGGTCAGTCAAGTTGCTTGCTCACGCGATTGAGTCGCTTGTTGTTGGATGCTCTCTGACATGAGAGGCCAGTTTTCCCTGCTGAGTTGTTTCTGGATCACATTGTTCACCTCTGGCACTTTGGCTGTTGGTTCGGGATTGGAGACAAGCATGCCTTTAGTGTTCATGTGATGCCAGCTTCTATTGGATCACTTTGTTCACTTGGCTAGAGATTGGAGACTAGCATGCCTTTAGTGTTCATGTGATGCCAGCTTCTATTGGATCACTTTGTTCACTTGGCTAGAGATTGGAGACAAGCATGCCTTTAGTGTTCATGTGATGCCAGCTTCTATTGGATCACTTTGTTCACTTGGCTAGAGATTGGAGACAAGCATGCCTTTAGTGTTCATGTGATGCCAGCTTCTATTGGATCACTTTGTTCACTTGGCTAGAGATTGGAGACAAGCATGCCTTTAGTGTTCATGTGATGCCAGCTTCTATTGGATCACTTTGTTCACTTGGCTAGAGATTGGAGACAAGCATGCCTTCAGTGTTCATGTGATGCCAGCTTCTATTGGATCACTTTGTTCACTTGGCTAGAGATTGGAGACTAGCATGCCTTTAGTGTTCATGTGATGCCAGCTTCTATTGGATCACTTTGTTCACTTGGCTAGAGATTGGAGACAAGCATGCCTTTAGTGTTCATGTGATGCCAGCTTCTATTGGATCACTTTGTTCACTTGGCTAGAGATTGGAGACTAGCATGCCTTTAGTGTTCATGTGATGCCAGCTTCTATTGGATCACTTTGTTCACTTGGCTAGAGATTGGAGACTAGCATGCCTTTAGTGTTCATGTGATGCCAGCTTCTATTGGATCACTTTGTTCACTTGGCTAGAGATTGGAGACTAGCATGCCTTTAGTGTTCATGTGATGCCAGCTTCTATTGGATCACTTTGTTCACTTGGCTAGAGATTGGAGACAAGCATGCCTTTAGTGTTCATGTGATGCCAGCTTCTATTGGATCACTTTGCTCACTTGGCTAGAGATTGGAGACTAGCATGCCTTTAGTGTTCATGTGATGCCAGCTTCTATTGGATCACTTTGTTCACTTGGCTAGAGATTGGAGACTAGCATGCCTTTAGTGTTCATGTGATGCCAGCTTCTATTGGATCACTTTGTTCACTTGGCTAGAGATTGGAGACTAGCATGCCTTTAGTGTTCATGTGATGCCAGCTTCTATTGGATCACTTTGTTCACTTGGCTAGAGATTGGAGACTAGCATGCCTTTAGTGTTCATGTGATGCCAGCTTCTATTGGATCACTTTGTTCACTTGGCTAGAGATTGGAGACTAGCATGCCTTTAGTGTTCATGTGATGCCAGCTTCTATTGGATCACTTTGTTCACTTGGCTAGAGATTGGAGACTAGCATGCCTTTAGTGTTCATGTGATGCCAGCTTCTATTGGATCACTTTGTTCACTTGGCTAGAGATTGGAGACTAGCATGCCTTTAGTGTTCATGTGATGCCAGCTTCTATTGGATCACTTTGTTCACTTGGCTAGAGATTGGAGACTAGCATGCCTTTAGTGTTCATGTGATGCCAGCTTCTATTGGATCACTTTGTTCACTTGGCTAGAGATTGGAGACAAGCATGCCTTTAGTGTTCATGTGATGCCAGCTTCTATTGGATCACTTTGTTCACTTGGCTAGAGATTGGAGACAAGCATGCCTTTAGTGTTCATGTGATGCCAGCTTCTATTGGATCACTTTGTTCACTTGGCTAGAGATTGGAGACAAGCATGCCTTTAGTGTTCATGTGATGCCAGCTTCTATTGGATCACTTTGTTCACTTGGCTAGAGATTGGAGACAAGCATGCCTTTAGTGTTCATGTGATGCCAGCTTCTATTGGATCACTTTGTTCACTTGGCTAGAGATTGGAGACAAGCATGCCTTTAGTGTTCATGTGATGCCAGCTTCTATTGGATCACTTTGTTCACTTGGCTAGAGATTGGAGACTAGCATGCCTTTAGTGTTCATGTGATGCCAGCTTCTATTGGATCACTTTGTTCACTTGGCTAGAGATTGGAGACTAGCATGCCTTTAGTGTTCATGTGATGCCAGCTTCTATTGGATCACTTTGTTCACTTGGCTAGAGATTGGAGACTAGCATGCCTTTAGTGTTCATGTGATGCCAGCTTCTATTGGATCACTTTGTTCACTTGGCTAGAGATTGGAGACTAGCATGCCTTTAGTGTTCATGTGATGCCAGCTTCTATTGGATCACTTTGTTCACTTGGCTAGAGATTGGAGACAAGCATGCCTTTAGTGTTCATGTGATGCCAGCTTCTATTGGATCACTTTGTTCACTTGGCTAGAGATTGGAGACTAGCATGCCTTTAGTGTTCATGTGATGCCAGCTTCTATTGGATCACTTTGTTCACTTGGCTAGAGATTGGAGACTAGCATGCCTTTAGTGTTCATGTGATGCCAGCTTCTATTGGATCACTTTGTTCACTTGGCTAGAGATTGGAGACAAGCATGCCTTTAGTGTTCATGTGATGCCAGCTTCTATTGGATCACTTTGTTCACTTGGCTAGAGATTGGAGACTAGCATGCCTTTAGTGTTCATGTGATGCCAGCTTCTATTGGATCACTTTGTTCACTTGGCTAGAGATTGGAGACAAGCATGCCTTTAGTGTTCATGTGATGCCAGCTTCTATTGGATCACTTTGTTCACTTGGCTAGAGATTGGAGACTAGCATGCCTTTAGTGTTCATGTGATGCCAGCTTCTATTGGATCACTTTGTTCACTTGGCTAGAGATTGGAGACTAGCATGCCTTTAGTGTTCATGTGATGCCAGCTTCTATTGGATCACTTTGTTCACTTGGCTAGAGATTGGAGACAAGCATGCCTTCAGTGTTCATGTGATGCCAGCTTCTATTGGATCACTTTGTTCACTTTGCTAGAGATTGGAGACTAGCATGCCTTCAGTTGCCTTCAGAGTTGCACAGGGATCCTATTTCCATCCAGGATCGATAATCAATAATGATGTAAATTGTGGACTGTGCTAGTCTGAGATGTGATCTCCTCGAATGACTCCCTGGAGACTGGTGGCGGCCTTTGATTAAGATTCAACAACAAGGTTGCTTGATGAACCTATCACATCATTTGGTGTGGGAAATATTGGTCATTTCCATTGGCAGTGACTCAGAATGGCCTAGTCCCTGGGGCCATTGACTGGACAGGTCCTTGGTTTAGATCTGATGCCCTGCCAAGCCCGTTGTGTTCAACTCGTGCAGTGATGGGTTTGATAATTATTATAGCGATGACTGATTCTTGTCGCAGGTACCTGCAATAACCTTAAAAACAGGATATTTTTGTCTGGTGGCAGAACTGCCACAGGTTGCTGCAGCAATACTCACACTTTATGATGCTGTCGGCTGACCATCACCAAAAAGCTGCAGTTTTCACCTCTGTCCCAACTTCACCAAAAAAGTTGTTTTTGCATCAGGTATTGGAAAGTGAGGAAAGAAGAATATCAATGCTCTGACCTTGTGGAGCATTTAATCCCTGTTAGTGTCTCGGCCAGTAATTCTTTCAGAAAGTACTGGTCAAGTGCAATTTCTTCTGAATGATCTTTGCAATATTCATTACATGACAAAGTTGTGAATAAATTGATCTATATGTCAGGAACAGATCCATTTGCGATTTCGTTGGGATATTAATTTATCAACTTTATGGAAAATGTTCTGCCAAATGGGGCAGCAAAACGGGATTTCAAACAAATTAGGCACCGCTAGGGAAAACACTCAGTAAATCATGTGATTTGTTGCATATTAATCTGACACAATGTCAGAAAATAGCGAGAGGTTATGCCAAATGAATCGAGAGAGTAAACTAGTTGTGAGCCCAAATGCCTGAGCTGCAAACTTGAGGCCGAACTGTCTCCTTTATGCTCAGAGAACCATGAGGTTGAATGTACATGTATGATTATCGTGGTTTAACCTGCTTGATGCAATAGGGTCTGCTCATGGGCCAGACTCTTCGCACAGAAAAAATCAACCTCAGAATATGAAGGAACATAGTTGATAGGTTTGGGTGAAAATGTCATCTTTTATTGGCTGGTTTGACGTCGTCTGCAAGAGGGTTGAGATGGGATCTTGTTTGTAAGTGCTCTCATCAGGACTGGCAGAGAAGTGTGTGGCTCACAGGGAAGTTTTATTAATACCTCACAGCCAATAAAACATTCAAAGACAAGTTCAGCTTTAATCTGGTTGATTTTGTCACACACTTCCCTTGACAATATCGCCATCAATTTCTTAAGGTTTCCAAGTGTTTGTCTATGCTAGTCACGTCCGTAACAAAGTGTTCGACTGCCTTGATCTTTGATCCCACTCAGGTTTGGTAGCCTAAATAGTTTGAATTGTGTGATAGGAGAAAATTACATTTGATCCTGATTGGAATATGAAATGGAGCCTTGGTTAATGATTGGACTCCACTGGGTGTGTATTGGGTTGGCAGGAAGGTGATAATCTGATTGAAATAGGGAGGGCCCAGAAGTATCCTGCCAATTTTGACCATCATACAGAGAGTCAGATAAGTTCAACTCTGAAAGATGAAAACATGTCCGAGTCCAAATATTTTTTTCACTTTTTTTCCACTCAGAATTATGAAACATCATCAGCCCCCGCAAATTTTTTGCTTTGAAAATTTTTCCAAGTCCAAGTTACAGGACATGAAGGATTCCACCAAGGGCGAATTCCACAAATCTGGCCATTCCTCTAAAGTAAGAGGCTGATATCGCCAGCGTTCTCTTTTAAGCCTGGTTGTCTCCCTTCATGTCCTTGGATTCCTTTTAGAAATTCGGACAGGCATGGATCAGAGGGCAGACTGCTACGGACCACCACTTAACCTAGATGGCTGGAATCGGGAGAGCTGTTATCTTTTTCTCCAGGTTTTCCTCCATGCGATACTTGAGAGAGTCATCACTCAAATGCTTATCTTTCTGATTTGCCTGGACAAAAAAAAACCGAAGAACGTTTGCAACAACAGGATAATACTAGTTTTTATTTCTTTACAAATGCATTGTATGTCATGTTGTCACATCATGAGACATGGTCTTGAGTAAGAATACATTCAGGTTCAACATCAAGTACATTCAGTTCCCAGAGCTCAGCTGTAAGTTTAAGGGGTCAAAGAAAAGTTATGCAACAGCTTAGGTTTAAGTATTTCATACCAAACTGGAGGTAATGCTGGTAGCGTTTGCTTCGAACTGGAATGTTTGTAAGCGACTTTGACTAAAGATAAAGTGACATGTTGGAAGTGCCCCAGACTCAAGACAGCAGTCAAAAAAGCTTTTCTGAATTTTCTGAATGCCATCTCATAATTTTTCTTGTTTGTGTGAACACTAGGCTGCTGCAATTTAAGTAAAGAGGCAATTTCTTTTAGGTATAAGGAAACTGATTTAAATTGGTTGAGTAAAATCTTGAGACTCCTCGTTACGGTGCGCCATTATAGGTGATAATCTTAATGAAATCACCTGCGAACTTCCCATGATTGCATGAATTACCCCCAAAATCATCATGTTGGTAGAAATGACAAAAAGAGTTGAGAAAATTGCTCTTAATTGTACATTCCAACAAAATCAAGAGAACGTGACAACATGTGCAGTAATACGTAGTTTGTTCAAAAGAAATGATGATGTTGCTGATGTCTTTTTGTGAGTCTTTAGGTTGGATGAACATTTTGAGTTCAATAATGGATGCATTAATTGGCACTGTTACATGCAGCAAGTGAAATTGGGAAAGACTTTTGCAGGTCACTTGAGAAATGTTTATTCAGTCCTGCTAACTCCGTTTTCATTACTTTGTGTTAACATCAAGCTTTTGTTCCAATGAATGATGCAGAAGATGGTAATATAGCATGACAAGAAACAGGCACACAGTGTTTGACATGGTTGATCAGGAATGAGGATCAATGCACCACCTCACAGTGCAAAAGTATAGTGTTTTTACCAGTATTGTTGATGTCTTTTCCCAGGAGGAGGCCTCATTCCTGAACAATGAAATGCATTACGGTTTCCTGGCTTAGCATGTGTGATCAATGGTGATGGACAGATCATGTAAAGACTTTGTTGATGATATGACAGGTTATGGAGAATGGATGGGATGGACATTGATGTTGTTTGTTATGGAGAATGGATGGGATGGACATTGATGTTGTTTGTTATGGAGAATGGATGGGATGGACATTGATGTTGTTTGTTATGGAGAATGGATGGGATGGACATTGATGTTGTTTGTTATGGAGAATGGATGGGATGGACATTGATGTTGTTTGTTATGGATAATGGATGGGATGGACATTGATGTTGTTTGTTATGGAGAATGGATGGGATGGACATTGATGTTGTTGGTTATGGAGAATGGATGGGATGGACATTGATGTTGTTTGTCATGGAGATTGGATGGCTTTAGCTATGATGCAATGTGAGGGGATGAAGGGCCAATGAAAGAGATGAGGATAATGTGGACGACATGAAACTTTGAGTTGAAAACATGATTGTCTAAATGACAGTGATGCTTATGAAAATGGCTATGAGATTGTGAAGAGATATGTGAAATACATTGTCTAAAATGACCTATGATCCTTGGCAATGACAAAGTCAATATTTTGTCTCCAAGACAGGTAGAGAGGATGTTTTCACATCTTGGTGTAATCTGTTGTCACTCAAGAGCAAGTTCTTTGTGGTGAAGTTCTTTATCAGAAACATCCAGCTAGGTTCTTGCCTGAGGCACGATTTGAGATGATTATGATAACGTTATTGTATGGGAATGCTGAGTGATGGTGAATGGTATATAATTATAAAATGCTGTGGCATCATCCCTGTGGAATGCTTCCCTTTTGAATACAGGATGTAAATGGCATGACTTTTTTAATGATTGTGAATGATGAAATATTACAAGCTGCAGGGCATTTTTCTCTGAGGAACTGTATCTATGATGATGGCAATGCTGTGGCATTGACCAGTGGTAAATGGTGATTGAAATGCTATGAGGTTTATGATTGCATGCAGTGGACATGATATTAATGAAACATGTGTAATGAATGACAGGAAGCATGTACAATGAATTGCAAGAACGATCAATTGATATTGACTGGGTCTAAATGTCATGAACTTGCTGATGATAGAAAAAAATGACTTGATGATGAAGCTGAAATGAAATTTGGTATCGTTTGGATGTGTTATGATTATGAAATGAAAGTTATGAAATGATTTGAGGAAAACTGATGGTCTTAATGAGAGCAAGAGAACTGGTTTCAATGACACATTTACCAGTGGGTGTGTTCAATGTCACCATTGTCCACAATGGTTTCTTCAATCACGTGAACTGATTTAATCCTTGGAGAAAGCTGCCTTTTAATGACTTTCCTTAATGAATTTCATGAAATGGTGTATGATCCATGATTGGGCTGATGATTTCAGTGGATTTTAATGCCGGTGTTAGTGGAAGTCGGATGTGGAAAGATGGGAAAGCAGGCATATGAGTTTGATTCTCATGAGAGTTATGTGTTTGATCATGACTGGGTACGGGCAGATGGGATGGTGTTGCCACTGAGAGGGTATGCCTGGGCAGATGAGATGGTGTTGCCACTGAGAGGGTATGCCTGGGCAGATGGGATGGTGTTGCCACTGAGAGGGTATGCCTGGGCAGATGGGATGGTGTTGCCACTGAGAGGGTATGCCTGGGCAGATGAGATGGTGTTGCCACTGAGAGGGTATGCCTGGGCAGATGGGATGGTGTTGCCACTGAGAGGGTATGCCTGGGCAGATGAGGTGGTGACGACACTGACAGGGCAGATGAGAATGACCATGAAATGAAAGGCTGGGATGGCAATTGGATTATGATTGACAGCTTGTTAGAAAGTACCCCAATAGTCCCAAATTCCTTTTTTTCGGAGTAGGCAATGGCCCACCTGGGCGATCTGAACAGGAAATGTCTTCAATGCAATTCTCTCATCATTTATGGCCTGCTTCAATATAGGATTGCCAGTTTCACTTCTGGTGACAAATGGAAAGAGTGTAAAACCCTGGATTAACACCCAAGCACATATTTCTATAATTAAAGAGAACTCTTATATGCTATTAGTGAAGCTCATGAAGTGAAATGACTCCCTATCAATGTTCTCAAATATTGATTGTGCATTTTGCCACCAAAACAATTATACCACTAGAGAGTAAAGCAGATTTGCTTATGGTTTCGCCAAGGAGCTGTCCAGAATAACTGTCAAATGCATCAGATTCAGAAACCATCAGAATACCAGGGCTAGTAATGCAAGTTTTCTCTCTCTGTATGTTTAATTCTGTTTTTTTTACTTTGAAATTTTGAACTGACTGAAAGTTGAAAAAATTTCTAAGTCCAAATTTTTTTTTCACTGTTTTTTTTTTCTGCTCAAAGTGAACCAAAATCATCAGTCCCAAAACTTGCTGGGTGGGGTCCCTATGTCTTATTTTTCATTCAAAGACATTCCATTGTGTTTTCAGAACATTCTGAACAAAGGTTTTTTGTCTTATCCAGTGCTCGTTACCTTTTGAATGAATAAAAAAACAGTGATGGTATCAGTATGAATTCAAATCAATATGATAAATTCTCATAAATTGATGCTTAGGTTTGTAATTATATTTAATGGAGAATCAATAGTCAATTCATGGAATCATACATATAATTTGCCATAGAATGTAAACAGGATAAAGTTTATCTAACTTTTATGAAAAAACTCCCATCTTTGAAATGGTCACAAAGATAGTTTGATCATTTCTAGATCATTTGATTGTTACACTTTGCACTTTAAGTTTACCTTAAAAATTTCAGTCATTCAGTAACTTGATATAAAAACCATTTGATAATATCCAACAAGACACAGATCAATCCCAAATGCAAGTATTTTTTTAAACAACTGCATGGGATTCCTTGATTTGCTTCACAAAAACCTCAGAGTACAAAAAATACAGGGTTGTCTCCGGCTGTATCACATTGATATAAAACAAGCAGCGCCATCTACACAGAGAAAGGGTATGATTGGAACGAAATGTTATAAACACTAGGGGCAAAGATCTTGACAGGTTAAGAAATAGAATTTGTAAACATGATTATACCACAGCCTCAGCTGTTGGACAAGTGAAGCCTTTGCAGTTACAAGTTTGACGGTTTTTTTGTTAGTGTTTGAAACATCTCAGTCAACCAACACTATACTGTGGCTTTACGTCGCTGGTAGTGACATCGCATAATTTTATGGAAAGCGCGTCGGAAATCGGGGTTGAACACCCGGTATATGATGGGATTCACCATGGAACCTGCATACTCTAACCACTCTAGCGCAGTTAGCAATTCACCCGTAATGTATGTCCGACAAGTTTCACACAACCCTCCTATGAGGTACGTTAGAAAAAACGGAAGGTAGAATATCACAAACACAACAAATAGTATTCCAAGAATGTGAACGGCTTTGCGGCCCTTGTGGACACTCTCGACAGCAGTTCGACGGGTACTGGACCTTGTGGATCCCTCTGACGGACTATCAGAGAAAGTCCGCCGGATAATGAGTTTGACCTTACTCCCTCTTGTGTGAGCAATCACAGACTCTCCGTTACTACGATTGCTGAGTTTACGGAACGGTGATCGAAAGCTGTTCTCCCGGGAATGGTGGCCCCGGAAACTATTCTCCCGGGAATGATTCCCTCGAAAACTGTTTTCTCGAGAATGATGCCCGCCACGAAAACTCCCTTCGCGGCTCAAACATGTCGATGTAATGCTATCCTGTCTTTCTCGTGCCCTATGATGTGGAGATAATGTGTTTGTGTCTTTATAAGAGCGGCTCTCCGCCTCTGTCTGGTAGCTATTGGTTCTCAGATCAAAAACAGCTGTAGCTGACACTGGCGTTGTTGAGTTTGTTGATTCGTAATTCTGAATCAGTGGCCGACAGTCCCTGAACGAGGAGCTGCGGCCATTGGGTAAAATGTACTGAGACTCTCTCGATGGCGAACACCAACTTTTCGTACTGGCATGCCTAGCTCTGGAATAGTGAAATGGAGATTCCCCAGCTGAAACCAATGATAACTCATTCTCAGAAGTCTCTGAGAGCTCCTTGAGCTGTTTCGTTGGAGACATAAATGCTAACTTTGTCTGCTTCTTAAGCGTATAAACCGTCAATATATATGTCACTGTCATGATAAGTAGAGGTAAATAAAATGATATCACAGTAGCAGAGATTATAAAAGTTGGATTGGTTGGCCCACAGCCTTTGAATGAATTGTATGGTGTTTTTTCAAATATCATGGTTGTGATGAACAAAGGTCCTGCTGTACAGAACGCGAGGATCCACACTGCGCTGATTTTAATGGCCATGTAACGAGTTTGTTTGTTTTGACGATACTTGATCGGGTCCTTAAGTGCAACGTAGCGATCGATGGAGATGGTACACAGGTGAATGATGGTCGAGGAGGTAAAGAGCACATCCAGAGAGAACCACACCAAACAGATCGTTCTGTTTACGGGCAGGAAACCTGCAATGAAAAAGTATGGCAACTAAGATTAGTAAAATAGGTAAGTGGTGCAATATGATACTCAGACTATCTTAAGGGCTTTCTGTTTTCTTGTATTGTCCAAGTCCTTCCAGACATTTAAAAGCTTTTGCTAGAATCTGATATTTGATCTGCTTAATAAAACCTTGGCGATCCTTTTGATGGTTATGACTAAAAAGTTCTTGGGGACCAGATGACAGAACGCTACAAAAGTTTTTTTCCAGCAGGCTGGCTTGTAAAATAACCATGGATATGGCATATTAGTAGCCCTAACAAGGATAAGATTCATACAAGTGTTTTCATAGGTATCTTGTGTAGGCACATATAAAAAGTTACTGCGGCAGGCAAGTGACAAAAACTGTCATCAGTTTTTCTCACTGTTGGCCTGTGGCACTGTATGAGATGGTAAATGAGGTAATCAGCTGTATTGAGTTTAGTGAAGATGGTTCATCTCTTGGGGGAAGTAGCTGCTCACGCAGAATCAGTAACAGGAATGATGCTTATTATCTGGGGAAGTGCGTGGGATGGCCGTATGTAGGAATAAATTCGGTTCCACATGATCTGTATCTGAGAAAGTTGATTTTGAATGATTCTTGCACGATTTTTAAAGTCCCAACATTTCATCCCAAGAGCTTCTTCCGCACCATTATGACCATACCCACATACTGTGATGGTACTCAGCTGGTTTTAACGCTACTTTAATCCGTTTATTCAGATGTATCTAAAAGGTTGTGATATGTCATAGTTCAGGTTCAGTCGCGACTCAAAAAGAATAGATTCTTTTTTGATATCAACCGTTTTAGTTATATAGGGAGTCTATTGCTCTACTAACCCAAAAAGGTATTATCTTGCTCCTTGCAGAATTCTGTTGTATTGCTTGCTCCTTTTGGCTATCTAGATTGATCATTGCAGGGTCAGAAAATAGTCTATACCTTTTCCTGTCAAATTCTGCTGACTTCAAGTGAATTTTTCATCACAGTACACTTGACTTTCATAGCTCATGCTGTCTGAAGTCTTGACATGTGTAAATAAACTCTGCAGATGCTAATGAAGAAATTCAAGTGAAAAGTTCAACTGTAATGTTTGGTCGTAATCCATTCAATTACCATAAAGAAGGCAGTCGCATGTAGTAATGAACTCTGCACCACTTACAGGCATATCAAATGTCGCTATTGCCAATTGCATGCATATTTGATAGCAGGGTGGAATGTCAGGTTCTTATGCCAATGATGTGATGAGGAAATAATAGTAATCATGCCTTGCTATGGAATTTTTAATGGTTGCTCACAGATACTTCTCACTTTATACTGTTTGCCCGTGTAGAATTTGAAATAAAACTTTATATTAGATAAGACTAGTTCAGATTAGCTGACGTGGTTTCACATGTGATGGTCATTTGATGACCAACATACGGTACGTATAATCTATTCAACACTACTGCTGATGTCCCCTTCAGACCATTGCCCTCACCACAGCAATATATACAAATCATTAGCTAATTGCTTCTTGCGATGATGTGATGACAGGCAAATGTCTTCAAAGAATGATATCTTACGTAGAAGGTGGAAACATGTCCAAATTCTTCAAGCTATTCAGTGTGCCTCGTGCCTTTTCTTTCTTTGCTGGTTCTCCAATTACCCTCTCATCTTGTTCAAGGTTTTTATCTGTGTGGGAACCATCCTGTTTTTCTCATATGCTGGTACATATTAGGATAATTAGATAATTTGCCGAGAACCAAGCCTCGTTTGTGCAACTAGGGCCCACTCTTTAATAGAACCAGCTTAATCAAAGGATAATGTTCATTAGGTTGATCTTCATTTGTCTCTTGAACCAGTTGTGTAGTGGTCAAATTGTGTACTCATCTACTATCTGTACTTGGGTTATAGTCAGAGCACCTGAGTTGGACCCTGCAGGGCAAGTTATGCTGCCCGATATGGTCTAATTCCACAGCAGACCCTTGCGACATGAAGCAATCTTCTTTACAAGCGTCAGCTGGAGGCCTTGATGTGTTGTTAATTTCAACAGCCAATCTCTTCCACCACATCCTGTGATCTATGTTGATTTCCATTCCTAGAGAAATAATTATGGACCGGCGTCATTTCCATGTTTCTACCCCACCTCTAACACATCCATTTCAAATAACACTCCCTTTATAAACATCAGAGATAGTCATTAGACGCTGTCATATTTGCATCAATCCCTCGTTATCTCTGCCCACTGATTACGCAGCCTTGAGAAGGCGAGCTTAACATCCACTTGACCAGTTCCTTTGACAACACTTTCATTGCAAGTCACCATAAACTGGACATTTATTCTCTACTTCCCTCCAAAAGGGATGCTTTCTGAGCTCTCTAAGCAGATTGTTGTGGAGATATTACTCATTATAGCAGCTTCGATTGTCCTCATGGGCAGTTAAGAAGCTCATTTCTGTTCTGTAATGACCCTCAATGGACTTCACTTTATCCGTTAGATGTGCTGTTAACTTTTCATTGAACATTTCATGATGGTAGTTATAGTGGCCTAAATCAGGATTCAATGAACTCGCATGTCACTTGTATCTTATGTCATTTTCCTTGGTTTCTGGTCCGGAATCCATTTCTGATTCATCATATTACACTCTAATAGGTTCTTGGGATGGATGCCCAACAATTTGACTGGCAGCCTCCCTTTCTCGGCTTCCTTGATCTGTCCCCTCTTGTTCTCATGTGCAGTGGGTGATGTTGTGTCCCTAACTAGAACTGGCTAAGCATTCAATAATTGCTACGCAGAGATCTTATCTAGCATGTGAAGAGGGTGATTGATTATGGATTGGATGATCATGTTAGTTAAATGTCATTTAAGGAGGATTGGCTGGTGTGGCCAAGTGGCTTGTCTATTCATTTAGCCTACCTCTCCTGTCGTTGAATTCCAAATGTTCACTCCCTCAAACTCCTAAATACAGTTTATCACTGGATTATTCTTAGCAAGGTGGCAATCTAAGCCAATGGGATCAGGAAGAATATTAATTGCCCTTTCCCTTCATTCTCCTGGTGGGCCATCTCCTTCAGCTATCAGGTGTCTTGAGAGATGGCCATGTTAGCTCACCAAAGTGCCAATCTACCTTCTTCTTATCCGGCCATAAAACCTTTGGTTCAGGGGAGGGTTTCAATTCCAGTGAGATAACGATGAAGTGGACTATAAATTATGGACAAGACCAGAGAAACCAAGGCTAATGAATCTCCAGTTGTCATAAAGCCTGCCTCATTGTCCAGGGAAATTACTTGCATCCTTGAGTGTTCTGATAGACGTTCATTGGCCACCATATTGCTGCTAGCACAGGTGGGATATAGCGTTGTTGTGGTCATTGAGTATGTGATTCTGAGGAGACACTGGAGTGAGCTACCCTTCTCCAATATCAAACTATTGGTATGCAAAAACAGAAACTGAGTTGCAACAAGTTGAGGAGTCGACTGTCAACCGAGCTATTGCTGAAAATACGCTCAAGTATGATGCAAACACACCACCATCTGCACAGTACCAATGGGATGATCCCACATCGCCATAGAAGATGATAGAGGAGTATCTTCGGTTGAGCTAATACAATCAAAGCTGACTGAGATATCCTCTCTTTTTACACAAGTTAAAGGCATTTGAATGGAGAGCAAAGGAAATGTTCCCAAGGAGACAATGGGTGGACCTCTTTGTAAGCAAAGTGGGCTTGCTCTATTCGTGTGGCAGGATTCTCACTATGACAGTGGTACACTTTACATGTTGTGGTGCCCTACTCCAGATGCTAGCCATAGTGCAAGCAACTCTATCTCTTGATACCAATCAGCAGAAGCATTGCACGATGATATAAACATGACCCTGGAGTCTTGTTCCTTTCTTCTCATCTTACTTGCCAGTGACAAAAGCTTGCCTATACAACCTTCAGCTACCCTCTGTCCCTGGGGATTCCAAGAACCAATGCTTTTTCCATTCATTGTTATGAAGGTCACTATCCTCACCATGAAAGGGACTTTAACCTTTCTCAATTTGCACTTGATGCGAAGGGTCAGGCCACTTTGCTCTCAACTGCTGCTTGTAAAGAGCTTCAGTAAGGATGAAGAGTTCTTTCTTTTCTTGTGGATATCTTCTTGAGGTTTGACACAAGCCATTCTCATCATCTGATCTTTACAACTAGATAAAAGATGAACCTTTGTGATAATACCTGGCAGAGCTCAACTACAATACAAGCCTGTTTCTGCCGCTGGGTCTTCCAGTGCATTGTCAGTACAGTAAGTTCAACTTGTCTCATTGAGTTTATCAACGATGGTAAATAAGAGGATGAAGTCAAAGGGATAAGGGTTTACAGTGCCATGGTCTGAAATGAAATCTTCTCAATACTTGCCTTTCACAGTTTATATGTGATGTGATTTAAATCTTTCCTGACCTCATATCATTCCCTCTAAAATCGGCTTTTGTTACCTAAGGTAGGAAGCATTGATTATCTTTCGGAGCTTCTCTTGCCTGAAGGCAGTTATATTTCGGTGTCATGGTCCGAGTTGAGATATCTTTATATGGTCAGTTTTGGAAGTAGAGTTCATTGGAGCCATCCTTCCCGCCCAAGGACACTTGGTTGTCCAGTTGTTGAGGAACATGTTCCATACCCTGAGGCTCCTCTGGTTCATCATTGGCCAGATTCCTCCAATGGTCACAAGTACGTTGGAATGTGGGATGGTTTACTTCAGGGCTGAGGTGACATTTTTGTCAAATGGTGATCCAAATGATATGCAGGCAGTCCATCCAAAAAGAGGCAAAATGACATTTGTTTTACCGATGTTTCAGAATTGATTTTCGAAGTTCACTGTGCAGAGTAAACTCGAAGGTATTTTTTCTACTGACAGACCTGTTTTGGACTTGGTCATGTACATAACAGCTGATATGTAACTGCAAGCCATGAGACATCCCAAACTCTGTCGAATTCCATCCCACACGCAAAATGCAATTGTTGGAAACATGAGCATTGAAATTGCTTCTGGTGGAATAATCTTGTTCTGTGTAGTCTGATAAGTTACAGATAATGTTTGCCCATCTTCTAGCCACAGGCAATGTATCTCATGTCAGGATAGTGTTCCCAGTGATTGCAAGGCCCAGTTCAAAATGGATAATAATAGACTTGATTTCATTTCTGATTATAGCGGCTTTATATTCATAATTCGATTAGTGCTGGTGCTTTATAATCATGAGGGCTTTTTTACATTTTTGTTTTAGCTTATTATCTTAGACATTTGTCTAATGTTCATTTATTTCTGTAAATTTTTTTATTTGTTAAAAGTTGGATGACTGTTGGTGTTCATCACACAGCTAGTATTCTGGTAATTTCATTTCTAAATTGATACGTAGGTTTCCCAGCAGACGATCATTCAATTTACTTCATACGAATTGTTGCTGCAAATAGACCAAATTAGATTGAACCAACCAAGTCCCCCTACCATGTTTTTCTTACCAGTAGGTTAATTCCAGTCTGTTGGGTCTGCTTTGGTGATTAAGCTATTAAACACTGGGAAACCCACTCGCGACTGCTTAGGGTCTGAGATGTAGCTTCCCAACCTTTGGATTTCTTAACATGAATCATCCTTGTTTTCAACCAGGAGGTTTTCTTGTAAAAAGCCGTAGGATCTTGTTGCTCAGTTGAATCAAATTAACTAAACCTCCCCAACAAGCATATAAACAGGAATACAAGACTTGTTTGATGAGAAAATATTTGATGTTTTGAGAAAGAGTTTGGATGGTTTCTGAGGTGAAGCTGTTCTTCAAACTCAAACAAGGTTTTTAAATTCCTACTGGGATTCCTTGACTACCTGACATTTCAGTGAACTAAAAAAGCTGCTACCTATCTGTTATTTCTGATTTGTTGGGCATTTTCCCTGAGGCATCTTATAATTGATTACTTGCAGAACTGTAGCATTATTGCATCAAAACCACCTCGGCGAAAACAAATTTTGGCTTTGAAAACAAAAAACCAGTGAAAAAAATCTGATGAGTAATACTTGTTATGATGAATGAGAGTAACTTGACCCATTCGACTCATGTCATGATCTAATACCTAATACTCACCTAAAAATGACTTGATAACAGAGCCAGGCATCACCAGGACTGCGCACATCATATCACTCAACGCCAACGACACAAGAAAATAGTTGAACCGGTTGCGAAGCTTACGTTCATATTTAACGGCAAGGCAGACCATAATATTGCCCCAGATCGTCATGACAATGACGAGGAATAATAGCAAAGCAGGCCAGTGATATCCAGATTCGGGAGGTGCGAGCGTTGCGTTTGTATACAGCACCAATGTTGAATTGTCATTCATCATTTTACTAAGACACTGGTAGCTTTCATTGAAAACGTCATACCAGGCTGCTTCATGAATATACTGGTGGATTCCTATCAAGTTGCTGCTTAAAGATTAGTCTGATGATATATCAGAAGCTGCTATATTGGACCTCTAAAGTTTGAAACATTCCAGTTGAATATGAGCTCATACACTGGCCTGATGAATATTTCTCTCTGATCTCTGATCCTTTATCATCTATACTTATTTCCAGTAATATGTCCTTTGTATTTCAATGCACAAACATCTGATGTATTCCGATCCTAACACTTCACATAACATCCTGAATCTGAACAGAATCCTGGACTAACCCATGGCAGTATCTCCTCAGATGTCTCATTAATCCATAACGTTTTCTCAATATATTCCATGTTTTTGCTGTTGATGTGAAGTAGGTCCTCAAAGCAGATGATGCCCATCATTAACCTTGATATGTACTCCGATAAGGATCTAAAAATAGAGAAAGTATTGGGTTAGATGAAGGTTCCCCCCTTGGTTGATCCAGTCAGCTGAACCCGTTCTTCAACTCATGAGCAGCTGTTCTATAGCAATGACGGATGCCTCAATTTGGAACCTTGATTCACCCATGTTCTGATGTTATCTATAGAAAAAAGGTATGTTGTGTTGATACATGACGAGGGGCAATTATCACCTTCACTCTTGCCATTTCTGATATGTTCAATATAAACATTTCTGTATTTTTAGCCAGGTCATCTTAGCACGGTCCCTGTGCTTGTCTCGTCACCCCAAGGCACAGCCTCATAATCATGGCTCCAGAGATATTGCATTATTTACGCAATCTCCATGTTGCAGTTATCAATTTACTTTGTTATTTGTTGTCATAAATAATGGGAATCTTATCAGTTTGTAATTAGTGCAAGTCGAGTGATTGATGGCAGACTCATACTTTTTTTCAAGCGTTTAACCCTTCCTTTCCTAGTCAAATTTCAACTTGTACGGCAGTTTCCCAGACAAGCAGTCATTGGTACCACACAATTCACACCTAAGTTCTCAGTGATTCATGCTAACCTTCAGCTGTTGTATGTTTGCTGGTTGAATATTCCATCAAGGAGGAGAAACTTGGATTTTATTCTTGTAAATGAAAAACTGCCGAGATCCATTTCTTACCAATATGAAGCGAATGATCAACCAACCACCGTCATGGATCAATAATGCATGCTAATCCATCAAGGCTGATACTCTTATATAGAATTACCACTGAATGGTTTTTCTGTGCTGCCTCTGGAAATGATGAAGTATCTTTCCTACTGGAAATGGCGTTGAAACAGTGAGGTTTCCTTTTGAGAAGTGACACTGTGACCAAGAGGACACTTAGGCCCAGTGTGGCTGCTGTTGAGTTTTGGTAAATTATTTGGTTGCTGCCTTTTTTCTTCTCATCACTCTTTTTGACTTTGGATTTCCAATAAACAACAGTGCATATAAAACATTTTAAGATTCTGTATGTTATAGCAGTTAGAATACAGAACCAAACAATATTCATTGAGAAGAGTGAAGATTTACGTTTAATGACCAGGTCCAACACAAAATGCACTTTAAGATACTTCGATATTATGAAGTTGGTGTTGTTATGTTATTAACGTCCTAGTATCGGTGTGTCTCATGATTCATGTGTTATCAGTTCATATAAAGCTAGAAGCATCTCTGAAAGGTTAGACCATCACCTACGTGAAGTTTCAAAGCGATCTCATTACCTATTTCAAAGTGTAAAAGTGGTGACATATTCGTAATAACGATGGTGTCTGTTGATCCATTGACAATAACACCAGCGCTTCAAACCATGAGGATAGAAATGGTATTTGAAATTTTACCTGTAAAGTTTAATTTCATTCGTTGGGGAATTTGAAAGTATCAGCAACTCGTGGGTTAATCGCTCTCAGTATAGAAATGGTAATGAAATTTGACCAAACATTCAGATGATACTTGTCTGAAGTTTGAAAGTATTAGCTACTCCTGGGGTAGTAAAGAAATGGTATTTGAAATTTGACTAATGCCGATGTAAGTTTGAAATCGAAAAAAGCATTCATTTGTAGGTCAATCGCAGTCTAAAAAAATGATATCTTACCCACCAGCTTATGTTGCCAATATCCTGTTGTATCCTTGGTTATACTGTCAGAGTAATTAATCCTCTGACACACATTCAAACTAATGACAGAAATAACTCACATTGTGTGACAATCCCTGGCTTTCATAGCCTAATCCCTCCACTCAATGCTGCAAATCTCTTTTAAATGATGAGAGTAAATCTCATCAAACTAATGCTTTAAATCGTTACAAATCTATATCCTGGTTGATGCAGCTTGCCGCCTACAACAGCAAGATTATCGTCTGCCATTCTGCGCCTATCATCAATGATATTCCACCAGTAAATGAATCAGTCAGATCCAGGAATTGACGCCTACGAGCAATTGAATACTATCAGATTCATAGAAAGACCAGCTGAATAGTGAATGAATCCTTTAGACGTTGGCGAGACCATTGGTTACTCGTTATCATATTAGGGCGTGCATCTCACCTCTTTACTTTGGCATTCTAATGTGATTTGACCAATTTGGTGTATCGCTAACACCAATGACTTTATTTTTCTTGTGAAATTGATTGTTTTCCTTGTTAGGCTTGCTGCATATGAGAGCATGGAGGGAGCAGGGAGAAGATGTGACTTAAAGCTGGCCTTTTCATGGAAACAAATGAGAGAGGTTACAGCCTAGATGTTGCTTCCCTTCTCTCTGGAGGCATTCATTGAACCTGCTATGGAAATAATTGCCCATTATTGCACCCCAGCTGCCCCCCAAACATTTCTTTGTGAACCATACAAATAAGAAAGGGTACAGTGGGAGCAGCTATGGTAGTTAGCTTTTCAGCCCTTGCCGATCACATTTATACCACATATTACCAAGACGGTTTGTAGAAATTGTCATATTTTGAAGTTGTCACCATCAACTAATGACTGAATTGAACCCTGTTACTTTTCATGAAGAAGTTCTCGTAGGTTTCTTTAGCCAGTGGGCAACTCAATGCTGTCTCTCCTCATGACTTGATAGGAGAGGGCGGGCAAATTTGATAAGACATTTACTCTATTGGTTTCTCAGAAAATGAGTCACTCATTATCAGCATTGGATCTTTCAAAATTAATAGACTTTTGCTTCTTAATGCTTTTCTGCTGAGTAAGATCGAATTATGGAATTAACAGTGATTTGATTTTCTTTCAAAGTAGCCTTATGAATACAGATTAGTATGATATGGTGTCACTGAATAACTAATCTGAGAGGATCTTGATTGGTTTTCATGGCAAGGAAATCCCATTTCGTAGCTGAGTGGCTATTTTGTGAGTTTTCTTTATCATTCAGAGCTATAAGTTTGAATATTACCACATAAGATAGCCTTGGCAACTTCAGAGGCTGAGGTGAGTGGTGTTAAACATGCCAAATGTCTCCCTGCTTGTTCCCTTGTCTGTACCTGCCAAGTGAAACTGATTTTAACAATAAGAAAGAATTTCTTCAAACATACCTGGTGTCTGCTCATATCCAATAAATATCCTTTATCAGCAGCAATTGTTCATGTGAAACAGCAGAAGATAATACTCCACTGCTGATGAAACTTACATCTACAGTTACATTCTTGACTTGTTAGTCCATATGCTCTACTGGGAGTAACATCCATGGTTACATACCAGACTTGCTAATCCATGTGTTGCCAATAATCAAGTGACTCTCCTGTTGTTCTGAGATTTGTGTTGTGCCAACAGGCCTCAAAACACCAAATCAAAAAGGCCTACAGTCATTCCCCGAAGAAGCTAAGAAGAAAGCCTGATTTCCATCTTAAAACACGAGACAATCCAAGGAATATCTCTATGAAAGAATAATGAAATCAAAAGAAACGTTGACAGTTGAATAAGTTGTACACAAATAAACTCACTAGGGTAATCTGCACTGAAGCACTAATTGAACGAATCTGCCTCAACGGCGAGCTGATATCCTCTGAAGACCAACAGACACCATGTGTACACTTGACAAGCACCAGTCATCAATGAACGCCGCTATGCTATCATCGCATTATATACAAATCACCATGATCGCATCAGTCCGCCTGTTATCTCAGTGTTGGCAGCAATCGTGCCCATTCGATCCAGAGCATTTAAAGAATCACCCATCATATTGAGTATGTGTTGGATTGATCTATTTGAGGCGATGGTTTGATGTACTTTTCATGTTACTGGGTGGATGGAATTAGCCTACATGAGTGTTTTACGTATTGAGTTAGCAAACATATTTTGAGAATGGCCTGCAGAAACAATTTAATTGAAATTGTGTTTTTGTACGTTGTATTGAAAGTGGGTTATTCAAAACCAATGTAGCTCACTGGGAATTGATTTTAAGTTTGGTTTGAGGTGCTTCCATGCAACAGCACAAAACACTTTCCAAGATGAAAATGGTGTATGTTGAGGATTCAGTTGCTCTGGTCAAGGGGGGTGCTATCAGTCTATCTTGCACCTGCGGGTGTTACAGAAATATCTGATGAATCAGGTGCAATCCGCTTTGTTGCTTGACTGCCAAATGCTTTGTTGTGACCCAACTGTGGTAACTCATAAGAGAAGTATCTCTCCAAGAAATTTATCAAGCTAATCAATTAATGAATATAATGTTATATCTCATGGAATGTCAATAGATGAGTCCTCTTCTCTCCAGTGAACAGTCAATTGACTTATGCACGAGATGCTCTACAGCGATAACATTGAATTGAACCCAAGCACCCTACAATAAACGCTCTTGAAGGGACAATTAATCTATTGATGGCCCATCATGACTGTGTCTCATTTGAATGCCCCCATCAACCTCTTGCAAGATTTACTCATAAAGTTGCTAGATTGACTCTGCAGCCTCAGGCCTGAGAGATGTATCACATCGCAGAGGCCACTGCTTGGCTCATGGCCTAACTTAACATATCATCTGTTCTGACCTTGGTGAACTTGACATTCGCTCCATGGCAATCTAGTCAACATCCTGATAATCTCCACTGTAAGAGAGGTTTGACTCTCCTTCCTGGCTCATGATGAGCTTAACCTGGCAACACTATTCTTGACCTTGGCCAACATTGCTTGAGAACTGTTGGTGACCAGAGGCGGCCAACTTACTCCTTCCTGGTCCATGCTGAGCCTAACATAGCCACTAATAAATCACGATCAGCTATCGATCGCGATTCGCTGATCAATTAGAATCGCATCGATTCAATGGATTGATTGATTGGAACATTAAGTATCCAGGACTGGTGGTTTATTTCTGAAGCTGACCTGCCATCGAAACCCCGTGGGCCGCAGGCCCCAGGATCTTCCATGATTAATTATTCAATCTCTTGATAGCTGAACGATGGATGCGCATTGAAACAAAGCCATTAAGAGACTCGCCCGGAGACTTTCCTACTTTCCTACTAGTATACCCTTGAGGAACCAGTTAGTTGAGGTTAAGGTTAAGAACCACTTCTTTTACTGGGCTCTATCATGGGTGCTTGCAAAAGTAGTCTTCTGTTCAGCATCAATGATGGCATTACCGAGTTTGCCACAAGCCTTTCCATACTCATGTTTGTGGAGCAGTGCGTTGAAACCTTGAAATGAGATAGTTCAGGAGAGTCGTTTCCTGATTCATTGCCTGCTTTTGATCAATTGTGCTAATTCAAGACTGCTTCAATGATCATGCTATGTAAAGATTCGTGGTGAGAAAAAAGTGCAAAAAGTCTTTTCCTGTTTTGCTGTGGTCTTTTGTGCATCTTTTATGCATTTTACTCAGTCATATCAGAAAAAAAGTCACACCTTGTCAGAATGTGGAGTGAATACTGTCGATAAAGAACTGATTATAATGTTCAAATTTCTTGTCTATCCAGTATCCTGCTGTAGATCTGTAATTAACCTCCATCAATAAGCGAGTGATTCTTAAAACTTCCGGAAAAAAACGATGATTAAGAAAAGCAACATCTGCTAATGGAAGATACTACTTCTGGTGGCAGGCAACGTTTGCTAAGTTAGGTAATCATACTGTATAGTGAAAAAATATTTGGGCTTTTTCATTGGATTTTTTATCTTCTGATTCTGAAAAATATTCAAAGCCAAAATTTGTTTGCACCAAATCATTGGTCGTGCTGGGTACCGGGGTGGTCTTGTTACCGGGGGCCTTGTAATGGTAATTAGAGAGGAAACCATTCGGGACCGGCGATTCTTGATCATTCATAGCGGGATGGTCGCCGACCGGGATTCCACTGTATTAGCGAAAGTCTCAAATTAAACAACTTCGAATCTGTTGTGAAAATGTCCATAGTTTTTATCATTATGGTAATTTGCTCTGAGGTTGATAAGAAAATATCAGCTATTCTATTAGAAGTCCAAGGGGAATAATAATAACTGCACGCTATTCCATTAGACGTCCAGAGGTCTTTGTTTTCCTCCCATGATGGCAACCTCTGTAAAAAGATCTTGCTCAGCCATGGACTGAATACATAAACTCAGTGATCACATGAGGCCCAGTGCAATAGGGAAATGGACAAATATGGGTGCCTACCACTATCAGGATAACAACATTGTCTTGAAGCTGAAGCGGCAAATTATTTATCCCACCCTGCAAGTTTTTGGATTGCTAGGGTACTGGTGACCTGAAGAGTGAATCATTCGTAAAGGACAACGACGTTGTATATCCGTGTAGTTAATCTAATAGCGTCCCCTCATTGCGAATCAGAGAATCAGCCCACTGCACTGTGTTGTCTGTGACTATGTCCTCAGATGAAGAGTGAGCTAACAATGTCTCTCCACACAGCCTGTTTCCTTCCTCTGCTCCAAATGGAATCAACAGTAGCAATAAGAGACTAACACCTGCCAGGAAATCAACAAGTTACTATTGATATCATACTCTCGATTCTCCACCTGACAACTGAGCCACATTGATATCTTATCTCAATCTGAATGTGTCCGACTGTGATGAGGTTGTTCCTAACCCTTGGTGGCATTGTCGACACAGATGATATTGGTGAAGATATTGAGGAAGTACTAGTAATATCTTTGACTAGATTATGCTCATCTCTGAGAGTTTGTGAGTGTGATTTGTGTCAAACCAGTGGTGATTTCCTTCTAATAGTGAGGCATTGAGGCAATCCGACTTTGAGGGAGCTGCTGCATCCTGACTTGACATCACCTGTTTGCTCTGATGATCCAGGGGAGGAGTAATGTAGGTCAGTATAAGACTTGTCTGTCGCTAACCATATATTGATGATCTGTAAAAGCTCAGCCTTTAGCAGATAAGCCGTTGACCAACAAGAGTCGGGCATGACCATCTCCAGTGTATCGATCACCAGCCTACCTGATGAAGTTAGTTAATGTTTAAAAGTAAGTCTACAGGAGATAAACCATAGACCTAGAAGAGAGGCTGGCAATGTAATCAGTCACTTTGACTGGAGGCATAACCATCTCCAATATATCATTCACTTGCCCACCTGATGAAGTTTTTATCAGCGGTAGATTAAAGGATGTGGATGCCTCTTGGGCTGTTGACCAAACAAATAAAGAATAATTATCTGGGCCGAGCTAATGCCAATCCTTATTCAATTTGTCTTTATATTCAGGTTATGCTGTGTGCTCGTGGTGGAAGATGGTTGTTCATGCCTCGACATTGTGTCATTCCATGAGGGTATTACAGCCTGGAGATCTAGTTATGTAATCACAGAAACTTGCCAATACAGATGCTGATCATATACTGTCCAAGCGCTGACCTCAGTCACTTAGGCCAGCTATCAAGATTTTGAAATTATTGAATGTGCCATCAGTCAAAGAGCCTTGTTCTCAGAGACGTAACTGTAATGCTTTGCTTGTCTCTGTCTCCATAATGTGATCTCAAGGCTGAGGTATATTTGTGATACATCAACAAAAACTACTGCTAGTGCAGCCCTTCTGTACTTGCCTTGTGCCTGTGCCTCCCTGTTGAGCCGTCTTGTCAGATTACGGTGGAAGGCCACATCTTTTGAGCTGACTTGTTCACCCACACTGTTACATGAATTACACTTGTTACTTGCACTGCAGAAAGCTTTAATGCGGGCTTTTTGTCCATTACTGCACGAGATAGGTGATTTCCTGATACCTTGGTAATATCGTCACGAAAATGTTGAGAAAGGTCAGAGTTCATCTACAGATTTATTTAACCAGATGGGAATTGATTCAGAGAAGATGCGAAGGATGAAAGCCTGATTATACATTGGGGACTGAAACTTTTTCCATCGGCAATAGTGTGGCAGGAATGGACTTAAGTCCATTGTGTAATGAGACGATACTTCTTTTTCTAGGTATTACTGCAGTTTAACTTGGCAGCTTAGATTGTGATTGACATTGTCTCTCGTAGTGAAACATGTAAGTGGTCCCAGAAGACCAATTCAGGATGAATGGAATCTCTCTCTGGGCAACACATGGTTTATAAAGTGTTTACTCATCACAGCATGGGATACCTTGGCCCTTTATTGAAGAACAGAAAGTAACTGGTATCACTTTCACATCCCTCTAAAGTTAAAGTAGACTTGAGCGTGAAATTTGGTGAGGCGTGGCTAGAGCATATGGCGTGCCATTTCCTGAGTGATTTCCAAACGTTGGCATGTCACTTCAGCATGGTTACTGAGAGTACTTGAGTTTTAAAGCATGCCATATTTTGCTGACAGTATCTATAGTGTGTTTGACGTTCAGGAGTTTTATGCAAAGGATTATGAGTTTGTGTCAAGTCCATTAAGGGACAAATATATTTGTCACTATATTATTGGCTTGAAGTCATTCAAGCAAGTTGCCAGACTAGTGCCACAGTAAAGCTTCACAGCCTTCTGCAGTTACACAATCCAAACAAAATATCCCAAAAATAAAATCCCTGATCACATGGAATCACAATATCAAATCACCACCATATCGACCATCATCCCTCCCTCAACCTATTAATTAAACCATACATACCTTTATCTATCAAATAGCCCGATATATCCTCAACTTGTCACATTCGATTCTCCAAAGCATCCTATCTATTCCTCAGCATAGTATTGATGTTGCTGGCCTGCTGGCCTGCACTACCTGACAATCCCGACTGAAATCTCCTCTTCTAAATCATTTCATTTGAGCTGTATCTATGGGCTGTTCAGAAATGCTGCTGCTCTTCTCCTGGCTCTGTCGGGAGCGGTTTGAAATTCAATGGGTAAGTTAGAAATGATAATCAGATTGTAAAAAGATCAAAGAAGCTGCTATCATTGAATTGAAAACTTGTCATCAGGTCAAAAACGTTAGTTGTCTCCTTCAGTCGTCGGTCCGGCTAAAGTTAACATCAAGTTTGGTTTGAACCAGCAGGTACAGATCAAGTGTGAGGTGTGATGTGGCCGCATTTTTAGCTTGATCACTTGCTTTTCAGCCTTCCTCCTTCTTCTTCACCGGCCTACTGCCAGTGTCATCCCTGTGAGACAGACAAAGAATGAACTGCATCTACCAGGCACGGCATCATAAACAATGGAATTGTGCAGATGGAACTTTTGACAGGACCTTTTATCTATAATGCATCTTTAAACTGCAACATATGTCTCTATTTATAACCTGGCTATATGTCCTATCACAACAAGTGCTTGATGATTACATCTATGTCATGTTGTTATGGTTGATTATGTGCACAGAATCACATTAGCTCATTATGTTAACCACAAAGTTCAAAATGTTTACACTTTATTAAAAACCCTGTTTCCGAATAAAAAAGGTGATTATCAAAACGAAAATAGCTCTTACATGTAAACGGTACATATACTATTGTAAAGATAGTCAGTTGTTGGGAACGAATTGCTTGATCTTACTCAAGTGCTGATCTGCTGATCATAAAGATACACATAGTATTTGCCGTATTAGCAATATTGGGCATGGTTGATAACAATTAAAGTCAATATTGCAGACTTCCTTGATGTAACAAGCTTGATTTTAATTGTATGCTTTGCATGTGATGCAATTGTGAATAGTTGGTGCTACAGAATACGGGAGATGATAGAAGATTGGTTTTTATCGTTTTCCCCGCCTTCAACTGACGGCCTTTTTGTCAATATTGGGGTGGTATCCTATCTATGGTCAATTATAGTTGTGGGAGTTTTTTCATAATGGGCCTAGCAACATGATTGTATGAACTCAGTGACCGGGGAGTTGCCCATCAATGTAGACAGATATAGATATAATCATGGTCATCACATTATGAGTCCAGTCAGAAAAGGTCAGACATCCTCAAATTAGGAGAACACAATGTTACATACCCACATCTGGTCAATCATGGTTTGATATGTGTGGACATGTCATATAGTGTGTGATGACCTTTAGGTAATGTTATGATGCCGCTTGTATAGTGGTGAAGCATTGGTCATGAAAATGGTCAGATGATGGTGATTTCACTTTGAAACCCTAATTGGACGGTTTGACCTTCCAGTGAACCGTCTATCTCAAGCCCGCTTACCAGTTGATCATGCTCGTTAAAACCAAAAAAGTCAGCAAGCAAATCTGTGCAATGTATTCTAAGCTCTCCATAATGCACCAGCACTTGATCAGAGAAGCTCTCTTCCAAGGCATGACGCTTGGACAACACTTGCCACCAATTCTACGATGAGTAGTGCTTATCAAACTCATAGAGATTTCGTTTCCTAGAGTATACTGACTAGAGAAGCTCTCTGCTGAGGCAGTAACATGAAGCACTGACACAAGATGCTTCTCATTCTCCCTTTCTTCATACACCACAACCGTGAGTAGTGCCCATCAAACTCATTGCGGTATGGTTGCCAGCCTATACTGACTAGAGAATCTCTCCACTTGCCACCAATTCTCCCCTTCTTCATACACCACTGCTGTGACCTTGGCTTATCAAACTCATGGAGATCTCCGTTGCAAGATTCTACTGACTTGAGAAGCTCTCTACTGAGGCAGTAACACAACACCTCTGACGTCAGAGCCTATCCATCTCTCGTCTCTTTTGTCGTCACCTTCTTCCTTCATAAGGACAGGTAATGGAATCTTATGACATCCTTGGTTTATTGAAAGGGATGTCAGATGAGACATGTAACTGTCTGGAGTTAGATTGATTGATGCTTTATCACTTAGCTTATACTGTATAACTGCCTGGGCTATTGCTATGAACCTGTTATTGCAGTTTGACCAGGAATCTCATAATCTTGTATATACCCATTAGTGTCATGTGGGATGTTCTTAGTGGTTATTGTTATGAATTTTGATTGGACCCTTGATCGTACATACCAGGGCAGTGAAAAGCACAACGAAGCAGGTAATATCAAAATGTGTTACAGATGACTTTCTAGAATGTCTGTTGCATTGGTGTTTGGGGATTTAGTCCATATGAGTAAGTGACATCTCGCCATGACAGACACCTGAGTCCATAGGGAGCTCAGTCCACACCCTGATATAGATATGAACTCCTGCGGTTACTTGAGGCTTGGTTAGGAAAAGAGCAACTGGCTTTTGAACAAGTTAAGATGAAGGGCAGATGGCCAACCTGTCATTTCATTAATTTCTCATTAGTCGCTACATTAGCCTGTACTTCATGCTGAAGAATGAACTGATGCCCCTGTAACTGGAGAACGTTGACAGTATTTGAAAACTATTCAGTGACAGCCGTCAGGTCACGTCCCCCAGAAGGCTGGGAGAACAGTGACCATGGACAGTGACACAGCATGAACATGGAAAGCCTGAAGAAGTAGAAGAAGAAACACTTTGTGAGGCCAGACACTATTGGTTGATGTATTTCCTCCTTCCGTGTCAGTTCTACCAGAGAGTTGTCAATGACCCAGGGGACAGGACTTTAAAAAGCTGGACTAAAGACATCTACTTGTGAGAAAGAACTGCTAGTCCCACAGCTTCACAGAGCAGAAGAACCTCTGTGGTCCCATACAGTATTGGTTAAGCATTCCCCCTTCATTGTCAATTCTGCCAGATGGCCATCTATTTGACCTGGACCTGTTGACAGAGGTCGAAAACAGAGATATTACCTGAACAGCTGATATAAAAAAGTCCTGCCTGTGAGAAAATCCTGCTAAATCATTCTCTCAGCTTCACCGAGCAGAAGAGGCTTTGTGGTGCCAGACGCTATTGATTAATGAATTTTCGCCCTTCCATGTCAGCTCCACCAGATGGTAGCCTTCTAGTCGTTTCTTTCATTGATCTGTAATCGTGTCAGTGGTGTTTAATCCATCTCAGTCTTCTGTGAGTCATGTCTACATGTCACCCAGTGACTTAGTCGGCATTGCAATGAATTTACTCATTCCACTTTGACATTTGTGTTGGGGTTTTGCTCGTTTGGTTTTGCTGAGATTCATTTCAGTTGTGCTATGTGATGAAACCAAGCGATGCTCTCAGGAAAGTGTGATCATCAAAAAGGGTTTCATTTTCATATAACACCAACCTGTATTCACCTTTTACCTAAGCTGCTGTTGCTTTGTTCATGACACATCGCAGTTCACCAAGATAAAAATCCTAGAACAGTAAGAGGGTTTGTTTTTCGATGAGTGCATTAGTCTGATTTGAATAGTTAACCTCCATTCTGAGCATTTTGTTGTTTTTCTGTTCCATGACACCTTTTTTATTAAGAAGTACAAGATGCAGAGAAAAGATGTGATGTTTGTGATATTGCATGCAGTATTCATATGATGTGGAAACCGTCAAGTGTAGGGTTTTTCAACAGAGTTTTTCAGCGGACATGAGTGTCTTAGCCTGATGTCTGCAATGTTTAACACCACATTCTTGGCAGTTTGTTTCCGTATTGTCCTTCTTTGTTAAAGGAGAGGCAAATGGCTGTAATTATGACATGAATTACAAACATACGCGTAGTTTGCCTAACATCAAAGGCTCAAAGGCTTTTTTAGTTTGCTTACGTTTTCCTTGGTGCATCTTAGCAGGGCGTCTCAGATGGATGCCCGACTGAGATAATAACGCAGCATTGAGATGATGAAGCTGATTGGACTGGAGACAAAATGAGTATCCGATGCCGTAATAGGCTCTCAGAACTTCTTTATTAATCAAGATGTTGACTTCAAAAAGGTAAAATATGTGAACTTATTATGGAGTCTAAGGAATAAATTGCCAAATACCTCCACATTATGGCATTAATTGTCATTTGAATGTGTTCAACTCCAGTGCTATCTGAAAATTAGTTGACTAAAATATTGAATGTAAGGTAGATGCATTACTGTCCTGATGACCTTGATAACACTGTGAATATTGATCTTCAGAAGCACATTCTAAACTTCACAGCCCAACCCAGCAAGGAAATCTCCTTAGGGTAAACTGAATCAAATCCATCACAGTGGGCTCACCTTCCCAGCCCAATGGATCAAAGTTAATGTTGTTAATACAAGTTACAAAGATTTATTATTGGCTGCTGATCAATCGTGTGAAATTCCTATCGCGTTTGTGATCGCGATGTTTCAAAGTGTAAAGTTTAATTGATGTTTAGATCAATTGAATCTTGTGATTTATGAGTTGGGATTGGATGCAGGACCTATTTGTAAACGGAGATCAAGATAGTTTGAAGTGTTGTGATGTATCAATGCAGTTTGAATAAAAGACCTGTTAATCAATCCCAGGAGTCATGCTTTCAAGAAATGGTTTGCAGTTTGCTAATTCAAATGTATTTGTTTGTACTATCATACTTTTCTTTTCATGTAGATTTAAACCAATTCAACTTCACCAATTAGGTCCCTGACATTGTCAGCTGGAGACGAGGAATCAATCAACTTGGATCTCAGATAACTCACAAGAACGTATGATGGAATGCAGATTCTACCCACACTACCCTCAGAATGCTGTTGTTTACCAAGAGATGAACATCAACAGAAACCAAGGACAGGATCTAAAAACACTGCTGTTTATAGAGAGACCGCAATTTTTAAGGCCTGACTTGAAGAATGTCTTCCCCAACACCCCTATCTGTCTTTATGTCTCAGCTCCTTGCTCCGCAACCTGAATGACAAGTGAAGAAATTGGATTATCACTGTCTGCCTTCTTTACAGGGACAAAGAACCAACAAAGGGAATGATTAGTTGTGGCAGTGCTCTTCTAGATTTCTAACAGGTCACTGAGGGCCGAATCAAACATGATTAGGTATGGCCTCCATGTTTGTTTACTGTTCCTGTCTCTAACTTTCTTACAAGGTGTTTGACCTTAGCTAATCAGTATTCTTGCACTCAATGTTCAACTGTTAATGGTTCTTTTTGATCTTTGCTTCGTTGGTTTCTCAGCGCAAATGAGATTGTTATGTCCCGACAGCCAGGATGTTGTTAGTTCTTTGGCTCAGCCAGATTGTGATTCCATCTTTGTATTTCGAGTCAGAGAGCTGAATCACACAGCAAAAGAGCATGATTTGTGGTATTCCCTTGCTAGTTTACTGTTTCTCTCTTTGACTCTTACAAGTTTGTTTGTTCTTGAGTTTGGGATTCATTGGCGATTGCAGGGATGTAAAAAGTGCGGTTCTTATCGTTGATGATGAATTATTTGGCCACGCACCCGAGTTGGGCTGGCGTGTGGCAATCAGTCAGTGCTAGTGATATCAACAGCTCTGTATGTTCCACTGCCTACCACTCCCATGCTCTATGTATTGCTAGTGATTTCAACTGCCCTGGTTCTTTGATAAAAAATCAGCCATCTCATGATGAGCAATAAGCTGCATGCCTTTCCTCTTAAGAAGATTGCTCAGGCAGTGACAAAAACATCTCCGTTTCTCACATACCAGCTTCAATTTTTTTACACTGCACATTTTGTTTAAAGCTATTTTTTATGAATGAAACTTTCCAAGCTATCTTTAAAAGAAAGTCTGTCCTCTGGTACATGCCATCAAAGGGACACATCCTTGGAGATCTTCAGAGTCATTGGTATGAGCCATGTCAATGGTGAGTGGACGTGAAGTGTCTTCATATCTAGCTCCCTGTCTATACAAGCATAATCAGCCAGATGCATTAGCTTGGAAATATCTGTTATTTGCAATTTGTCAAAATGATTGTTGTTAGGTGAACAAATAAGGGAGATGGGTCTCTTCGTTATCATTCATTCTGATCAAGGCAGCAGTAAAAATAATCAGAAAAAAATTAATCACAAACCCATCCCTTCATGGCCTTACGGATCTTTTTGCAAAGGGATCTTTTTCCAAAAGTTTTCTCTTTTAGATATATTTCAACTTCAAACACAGCAACTGCAGCGTGGCATTTATATCCTTTTGGTGAATGAAATGTTGTCAATGAATGTGACACAAACAAGCTAAAAATATGCGTAATAGCTTCATATGAGTATAGAATCATAGGTTAAGGTACTCACTGAGTTTATTAATGGCCCTAGGTGAGATCATGAGATTGTTGTGTGGCAAAACAAACAAACAAACGCCATGGTATTTGAAATCCACTTTTGACCGATTCATGCCCATTTCTGCCTTGTCATTAAGCCAAATGTAGCTATTGTAGTTATATGATAATATGGACAGGCGTTTCTCATGAATGAAGCTATATTTACACTTTTGGGTATGATTTGTAAAGTCTGCTTGACCCTTGACTTATAGAACATAAAAACAAGGGTGCTGTCTAAAGACAAGTATATATGATCATCAGATGAACAGTTCGAGATTGTTTGAAATGAAAAGAGGCATTTGTTTTTATGATTGGCAATCTATCTTTAGGTACGATCAATATTTATGTCTGATTGGCCTCTGAGTCACAGCACAAAAATGAAAACATTGTGCATTTTTATACCCATCTGAACCCATCATGGAGAAAAAAGCAGACTGAACATAGTTAACAAACAAAATAAATCCTCTTCAGTTTGTTCTCTGTGGGGGTCATTTCTGTGGCTTCTGCCAAAACGTATCTTCAGCTTTATTGTGTTGGCAGTCTTTCTCTGTGTTTGCTCAACTTGTACGCAGCGATATTGCTGGCCACTGTGGTTGGGTGCCGATTGGGTACAAGAAACCTTAGTTTTACTTCACCTTCGAAGATTAAAGCAATAAGAGGGAATGATCTCTTGCTCACGGACAAGAAAATGAAAGGCACAAAACTAGTGAAAAAAATGTTTGGACTTAGAAATTTTTTCAACTTTCAGTCAGTTCAAAATTTTGAAAAATTTTTAAAGTCAAAAAAGTTTTGGGACTGATGATGTTGGTTCATTTTGAGAAGAAAAAAAAACAGTGAAAAAAAATTTTGGACTTAGAAATTTTTTCCGCTTAGGGTAAGGGATAGCAGAAAAAAGTCAACATTTGGTGCCTATTGGAAACAAGTGCCAAACATGCTTCCCAGTTACTCTTCGTTCAACTATATGATAACCCAAGGCACACTTCATCAAGCACAACCAATTAAGGTTGTCCGACTTAACGGGATTGTTAAGAGTTCCCTGAATCCCTCTTCTGATTTGTCGGCCACGGGGTATCATAATTTGTTGGTGAAATATTTCGGTGTTCGTTTGTGTTGCTCCCGAAGAGCCACCCTTGTTTCATCATCAGGGTGACATGTGAAGAGGACATGATTCTGTATCGAGCATGTCCGGTATCGCCCTAGTAGCCTGCATCCCTTGACCTCAAAAGGACCAATCATTCATATACCAGCAAGGCGACATGCCAGAAGGACGTGATCTGGTTCTGTATCCAGGTGGTCAAGTCTTGTCCTGGTTCTCTTCACCCCTCAGCCTCCCAAGTGCGTGATGTCATTAATCTCCCTTGGTTGCTTCAAGGAGAAAAACTTCGTATCCACAAGACAATGATTGTGAGATCGCCGCAGATGATGAAGCTGATTGGTGGTTGTTACAATCATCTGGTCTAAATGATGGGTTGGTATCCTATCGCCATGTCATTTCAAGACAGGTGATTGCATTAACGTCATTTGGCCTCACAACCCTTGTGGCTGCTCGACCAGTCAGGGTCATTATTTTGTCTCGACATTTCATCTGGTTGGTGGTAGTGTTTCCTGTCGTAGTCTTTATTTCGTTATTGTCACATACCATGTGGCAAAGCAATGGTCGCTGTGACTCTGTTTGATGAAAGGTTTCATTATCTCTAATGGAGACTTCTTCTTCAGTCAGGGGATCCAGTCAGCTTCATTTAAGACCATTGCAAAGATAGGATAACCTCTTGTATTCACTACGCGTAGTGTATAAGAGCATATTATGCCTCTCAAAGTTCCCAGAGAGTAAGAAGTGAAGTTCTGTTGAAATTATTGTGTTCTGTTTACTTCTTCTCATTCATGTCGGACAGTCCCCTATTGACCTTGACTCTCTCTTTAGAATGAATTGTTCCATCTGTCCAAGCTGTTTGCAGGTGGTCTCCATCGTTAGACCTCCATCTTGCACTCAAAAGATGCTTTGCCTAAGTATTATCCTTCAACCTGTCCTTTCCTGTTTTCATCCATCGATCATCATGGACATCTGTCAGGATGACCTGCTTAATCATACAGATATAAAGATCTCTCATTGTTTCATCTGCTACTTGATTCGGCAAGAGACGGTATATTGGACATTTCTTGCCCTTCAAGGTCTGTCTCAATGTTGTATCATATTAGTATCAGAACTTGCCGTGACATATGGAAAGAGGATAGCCCAAAGATTGTTTTTTAACTACAATGTGATATAAACCAGTTATGACAGTGAGGTAGAGGGTATGTAGATAGAAGTATTGTCAGCTCAGGATACAATGGTAGCCAGTGCTCTGACAAGTGACTGCAACTAAAGAGCTGATTCATGGCTTTTAGGAATCACAAGCAACCTACTTATGTATTCCCAATCATCAGTGACCAAAGGGATAAGGCTGGTCAGTTGATGACATAAATGTCAGCTCATCAATTTCAAAGGCTAAGGTGCTACATTGACCATTCTCATCTTGCTTTCTTTGCTTACTCAGGTTTATCCGTGGAGACTATCATTGGATCCAAATCTCCCTGAGGGTTTTCGTTTATTAGAAGCAAAGTTTTCTTGTCTTTTTGTCAATGGTTCCAACTTTCTATCATGAGGTTTATTTACCTTGAACTGAACAATCTTGTTAGGAGCCTTGAATCGCTGTTTCTTCTTTGTGTATGTTAAAATTAGCCATTGGTGTGTCTGCTTATTCAGATATTTCTTGAAGTTCACAGCAAAGTTCTTGATCTTCACAGCATTACACCTGCCTTGCTCTTTGATCTTTGATGTTCTTACCAAGGTTTAATGAATGATCAACGGTTTGTGATTGAATGTGGTTTCCGCAATGGCATCCTGTCTTCACAGGCGATTTGAGGGTAGTAATAGACTTGATGAGGTGTCCTGGCGGTACTAGTTGCAGCTGTCATCAGAAAGCACCTTGACACACAAAGCTTTGGATGACAGCGCTCTTGAACAGTAGACGCCCATACCACTTAAGGTGGGACTGGACTTGGCGGTTCAAGGCAAGATGCTTTTGGATGCAGGGATGGTTCCCTTCTCTTGAGAATGTCTCTTGTCCAGGTTTGCACCATTTACAATGCTGGCAAAAAGGGAACAGGGAGAGACTATGTGACTGTATTCAAACCTTGTCCCTTTGTTTCCAGAATTGCACAGGCCTTGTTCAGATTAGCATGTTAAGATTGCAAGATTAGCATGAGTATCTTTTGTTGAATTAGCTTATTGCTGGCACCATCTCAATAGGCTAGCATTTGAGATTACCAACCTTGATGCTATTCATGATCGAGACACTGGAATAGAAAGGTGATCAAAGTGGAGACTACAAATAGCCTTTTAAGTGCAACCTTATTGGATTCAGCTGGTTCTTTATTAATTTTACACCAGTCAATAGCATCGAAATTGGTTGGTACTCAAGAATGATGCGAGGCGATCAATAAAAGTGATGTATTACATTCCCTAAAGACATGTTTTTCTACCATCTTGGCAGAGAATGTCAGAGTTGGTACAAATAACAATCTATTCATCATTTTCATTCATTCCAATTTATTGAGTTCCAGTGCCCACATCGCAAACAAAATAGCCCGAGAGTCCATATTTAAGTCTAGATGTTTAAGTTGTTATGCAGTATGACAGGTTCTAGAAGAGGAAAATGTTACTGTTGAACACTTATGATGTTACCTTCTTCGAAGCACTGAAAATTGATGAAAGTATTCTGTTACCAACCGTTAATCAATATTCATCTCAAGAAAAGAACATTAATTAAATACCTGCTCAATCGATATGCTGACCTCTTTTGATCTCACATATCACATATTGTGCTATTTTGATTGTTGTGAATTACAGCAATTGATAGAAGGGACCCGCCCCTTTATCTACAAAACTAGCCTCGTCAGGATTGAACTGTTCTATTCTTTTGTGTTTTCTTCAGAGTAAATTGCACTAGTTCAGCAAAATATACTATTGATTTAAACTTTGTGGTACTGGCACAGTATCTGTCAACAAATATTGTTATTTTAGAATTCTTTGAACAACAAAGGAAAATGATGGTATGAATTATTGAGCTACATTTTTTGTTGTTGTTCATTGAATAACAATAAATCTGACAGAACATTTTCATAAATTTACCTAGATGTAAATACTTTATTGGATTGGATTCTTCTGAACATAATCATCGTAGATTATCCTATTGATTATTGGTGTTCATACTCTCTAAATACCAGCAAAATAAATATTTGGCCATTATCAGTATCTTCCTTGTAAATGTGTGCAGGTTTGTTTTTGGTTCACCTTAGGCCTACTGCTGCAATAACTCTATCAGGCCATGTCAGTAGAAGTTGTAAACCATTTTGTATGAAAAATATGCTTTTTCACATCTTCTCACAAAAGGTAAGTTCAAAACATCGAAAAGTATCAAAATTAAAGAAATCTTCACTTATGATCTGTTTGGCAAAAAATATATAACAATTTCTACTCGACTGAATATTTCAACTACTTCAGATTACGGCTTGATAAAACACAATTTGGTTGAATCCAATAACTCCAAAAAACTTAATTTGAATTTTATAGAGCATTGCCTGAGGGGACCATATCACATTTTATGATGGTGTGATGTGTTTCTGTCGGTCTGATTGCATTGAATCAGTCCTGTTATCAGCAGGATGAAGTGCTCGAGGGGTTCGCATACCACGGAAATGAATATTGTATTGGTTCGCTCTGACAAGTATGGACTAGGATATTGACGAGATATCATGCTGAAGAAAACAAAAGACTGAGATTCCAATGGGAGGGAAGATTCTGATATGCTCCACTTGTTTATCTCGACTCAGTCATTTGTGATGAAAACAATGGCTTGTAAGTTTTTTACCAGCCATTGCAGACATCATCAGATGATTTGCCATTCTACTGAGACAAATGTATGAGACCTCTCCACTGATATGTTGACCAATTCTCTTTACCCTATGCCGATGTGGCTGTCTTAGATGAGTAATAGCTTTCAAATTGAATCAAACTCTAGACACATTCCACCATGGATCATCCCTAACTTTTTGTAGCTCTTCTGTGTGATATGTTAACTCTACCTCCTAAGGACATTTACTGACGACAGATGATGATCAGGGGGCAACATGGCCCTGGTGCAACCAACAACTTGTAATGAGAACGTTCAGCCTATCAGTCACTTTTGATTACCATTCTTGATGGTTTTCTTGTTTTTATGGGAGCTAGCCACACGCTAAAAAAATATCCGCACTGGGAATACAGTCAGTAGGCGATAATTCCATGGGGCGTGCAGGTCGAGGTGTAGCGAAAATACCTGACTGGCGTGAAACTGGACAGTTGTTGAACTTGTAAATCAGCCAGGTCCAATTCTGTCTGAGGGCAATAGGAGAGTTGACAATAGAATCTGATGAAGTTTCAAGGTGTTCAAGGAGATAACTATAGTTGTTATTGTTTCAGGGTCAAATCATATCTGTTAACCTTGTCTGAGCTGCTTGACCCTACCGTGATGGGCTGGGTGAGCTGGGTCAGTATGCTGTGGCAGAGTCTGACCAGTGCTTGACAGGTTCATTACAGATTCTCACAGTAGATTCTTCACCCTTAAACTGCAAAGCTGGTTTAGTTGCGAGCTGTTCCACCTTTAACATATCTCAGGAATGCTCAAGCTTTTGAAATGATCAGAGTTACATCGATCTGCTTGTCTCTGGTTTGGATGTCTGGTCCACCCAGGATGTTCATATTGGTCTGGCATACTTGCATACAGTTCAAAAGAACACATCACTTTGTTCTGCCTGATGACCCCAGTGCCACAGCAAAATACTTCTGGTTGGAATACTAACTAAGCAAATTAGTGTGGTCCCTTGTTTTGCAATATTGACCAAAGTCTTTGTATCTTATCCTATTCTTATGTATCATGGAAGATGCAAGAAAAAACTTTTAGCTTTGCTTGAGGTGAATTCCCTGTCTCAAAAAGACCAACATCGCCATACCAATAATTGAGGAGCTGCATTGGTTCAGTGTCGTGAGAAACGAGAAGGGTAATATCCTTACTTGTCTCATAGAGATATCCCATGGAAATCATGGATTTGGCGTGGAACTCAGATCCCTTTGGTTCAAGAAAATATATTTAATTTTCTCCAGACCTAGACCCAGACAATTAGTCTACCAACAACAAGACCTCAAATCACTTGAGCAGCTAGCCTTTATGTGTCATCCCACCTTACACTGAACTGTCACCTTTTGAAGCATTACATCATATTGGTGGCATATCTCGATTAGAATCCAATTAACTGTCAGACAACATGAGGAGAGTGATTTGTTTGGCTTCAACGAGCTGGCATGACAGACATGTGGAAAAAGCATTGCACATTTAATATGGTAACCTTTCTGTTTTTTTGTATTTGAAGAGGATTTAATCCTCCATACTCAGAATGCAGAGTGTTCGTTAATAGGAAACCATTGCAAGGATTGGAATGTGCTTGCAGCCTCCTGTCTATTGGCTCCTTGTACTGTATTGAGCTAGCAGTTGTTGGTATAAGGCTCACGAGTGAAATAAGATTCAAAAGTCTCAACCTATTCAATTATTTTCTAACTTAAAGTACAAAAGAGTTAAAATGTTGAGCCATCTTGTCATCTCCCAACCTTGCTGCTTAACCCTCATTAGGGGTTGACTTAATAGTACATGATCCAACCAGCTAAGCGTCAAATGTACTGGTGTGTTTTGTCAATGAGAGAAAACTGTGTCAGCAGATTTGTTCATGTTGACAGATTTTGTCTTTGCATGTCAATGCCAGTTAGACGTAATTGAAATTTCATTCTATTTGCCATGATGAAGTTAGTTATCGATTCTTTAGTAACGTAGAAGATTGTAGTTGCTTGAATGTTCCATTGCTTCCAAAAAAAATTCATTTCTATTCTGTTCTCCCATGAAATGATAATGAAAGTGAGCAACTGTGTGTGGAGGAGATACAAAACCAACTAGAAAACCTTTGGGAATATCTCAGCTCTTTTGCATGCAAGAAACAACCTCTACAGCCGGTGTTCAGCCCCAAGCAATGTGTGAGTTGGAAATGAGGATATACTCCAGTGAATTGTGGCCAGTCAAGTGCATCGATGGCAGATAACATCCCATGTATCGTGGAGGGGTACAGGCAAACTCACCCATATGGAAAATGAGACAAGAGCCTTTGGTCCTTATGACATTCTACTATGTGTAGAAGTTAAGGTCATTCTGGTGACTGTTGTAGTGGTGTGCCCTGCCTGTACAGGTAGGTCAAGGTTGCTGTCACAGTTTCAACCTTTTCACCGAATCAGTTGCTGTAATCTGGTGTCTAGAGGCTTGTAGACTGGGGGTTGCTGTCTCGAGAACCACACTCATAGCGCTATTTGGTTATGAATCAAGCTCTACTTTAGATATCTTGATATGACAAACTTTAAGTTTCTGAAGCAGAAACTGATGGCATGTTCAGCTCAATTCTCTGACTACCAGACCATGGAACTTTCATTATCTCTCTGACTGCAGCTATGAACCCTCAAAAGTGGTGTCAGCAGACAAAGAGGGTCAGAACTGGTAATGAGTGAAAGGAGGTTATATGGGTGCCAGGGATAATGTAAAGATGCCCGTTGTTGCCAGTTGTCAGTCAGCAGTGACACGCAAGTGGTATTAGCATGCATGCGACCCATCAACGCTTGTCATAGCATTAGACACGTTAAAAGTGATTTGTATGGTTGCGCTGTTGTTCATTGCCTTCTGTCCTAGTCTGGGGAAAAGTCCAGAAACAAGGGCCCCTGAATATCCCTCTGGTATTGAACTCCTTTCCTCATACGATGGCCTGAAGATGAACAATTAACATTTCTTTGTGGCGAATTCTCTCCATCGATCACAGACAAGACAATGAAATGTCATTGGATGGAACTTGATACAGTGCTGCAGACACGAGACAAGATTGAATTGGAGCCAGTTTGGGCTGAAGGGATGATCATGGCATGAACAAAATCAGCTCTCTGCTGCAGACACAAGACAAGATTGAATTGGTGCCAGTGGGGCTGAAGGAGTGATCTTGGAAACGAAATCAGCTATCTGCTGCAGACACAGGACAAGTTGAAATGGGTCACCTTTGGATTTGAAATCTAATTTTTCATCTGAGATAATGTTATTTTAGAGAAACCTTGGAGTTTGTTTGGTGGTGTGGATGTTATACTTAGGGTGAGCGAACTGTCCCCATCTCACCCTAAACCCTGTTTCCTGAAAGCAAGTTACTCTCTCTATAAGCTTCAAACTCTGATCCTTGGCTTTCATCTACTGCAAAGGCATTCAGCAATCACCACATGACAAAAACCAACCAGAGCAGCTAAAAAGCTAAAACACTGGAAAATTCTCGTATGACAGCTCCACAAAAAAGCAATACAAATGTGCAGTAATCAATACATCTCACTAGCTTTAAAAAATTCTCGTTTCGATCTGACATTTGGCTGTTTCCAACACCACTATTTTCATTAGTCTCCGAGCTATTCATCAGGTAAATGACTGGCATGGTTTTTCTCTTTCCAAGCGCAACCAGTCCATATGTGGCTAATTAACTGGATGTGAATATCCTGTCAGAGCTGTCCAATAAAGTACTATCCGTAAAGTGCTTATTTTCCAAGTTTTTTTTAATGCCAAGATGATTCCAAATCAGTGCAGCTGGTTGACAATGCCTTTGTTGAATACTGACAAATATTGTATCCATTGTTCACTGACATGAAAGAGCTCAACTTGGGTGGTTTTAAAATCCAACAAAATTTGCATGATAAAACATTTTATTGAAATAATTGCAAGACTGGAAATGTGCGAGATAAGCAGTCCCCCAAAAAGATCACATGCAGCATCACACACAATGGACTTTAGTTGTATTTGCCCGTTAACAGAGTACCTGTCTGTATTACAAGGTAAATAATCGATGTTTTGTAATGCCATTGTTAGGTTACAAAAAACTATAAATGACAAATGACAAATGGAAGTTTCACTGTAACTATGAATGATGCTGCACCAGCTAAGTCAGATTTTGTCCTACTCTTCATACAACTTATCAAATTTGAGGCATTCTGCCCACAGGGCATTTCCCAGTTTGGAGATGAATGTTTGAACATTCATTAATGCTTAACAAGAGTGTTAAATGACCCATGGAAAATGGATCTGGCAAATTCTACTCGTGGTAATTAGTATCCTGGAGTCATCTATCCTGGGTCGTCTTTACGGTTTCTGGTTTTTATCTCAGGCTGCAGCATATTAGTAGACTATTTACAAACTGATTCCAAGGCACTCGGATTGTTAGGATAAATGTAAAGCACTATAAAATATTATGTTTTGGATCTTATATTCCTAGCTCTACCTAAAGAAAGGTACATGAAAATAGGATGTCGTTAAAGCCTTGTCAAGTTGATCTAAATGTTACACGTGCATTGGTCATAGTTGTACTGAATGATGAAGCATGCCTTGTGATCTGCAACTTTACACCAATCAAAGATTTGTATCGATCTCTTGGCTGGCCTTGGTCTATTGAAGTGAGGGTCACACAGGGTTGAGATGAACATCTCAAAGCTTGTAATTGCAATCTAATATTAGACCAACAATCACAGCCCTGCCTTTAGCTGATCTTTGCATGGGGGAATAAATGTTTCAGAAATTGAAGGATTATTGAAGAAGCATCACCTCAGATGCGTCAAATCGAATGCATTCTGAGTCACCCATGTTATCAAACCACTTTCCCACTCTGACACTCCCGTCAGTTTTTGTCACCGTACTATCGATACAGGACCAGCCAATCAACTCGTTAATCAAGATTTGTCAGGAAAATGATTGAAATAATTGATACTTAATGAATGTAATATTTATGGGGTGGTTTGATTTCTTTCCTCATTTCTTTCTTTATTGGCTGGCAGTTATTGTTTGCCATCATCGTCGTAACCTGACGGTGGTTGGCAACGTTGTTCAACATCGGGTATGGGGTCAGACAACGAATAGATCTCCTTTTGGAGGTTATTAAGTCATTGTGTGACTATGTCCTCTATCATCTATCAACTCTTTTGAGGGGGGGGGTTGGTCAATCAGATGCTGGCCAATTTCAAAACTTACATTTCATGTACAGCAAAATTAGTCCACAGGCTATGCCTAACTAACGATTAAGGCTGTCTTTATTAAGAATGTTAGTGTACCTAATGGTGATTATACTCTAGTTAATCAGTATTATTTGAAGTCGGTTCTGCCTGTCTAGTTTAGATATTGATCCATCCTAGCTGATCAATTAGGCGCAGAGTGAGATCGATAAACTCGGACAAATGTTTGGAAGCCTTTGATTTGATTTGGCGAGTTACTGGTGGATCAGGTGATCGTCACTGCTGTACTGGGTGAGGAAGCTCTTCACGAGTTATATACATACATACATATACAATCATACGAAATTTCTCTAGCACCGGTTTTAAGCTGATGCTCGTTCATGAGCTTTACATTATGGGAGAGGAAGCCGCCAGTGTGGTTGTCCTTCCCCTATTCTATATCAAACGTTATTCGCCACAAGCCAAGATGCAGGGAGAATTAATCCCAAATTGGCTGATCATATTCAAACTGTCAGCTTCTCACATTGCAATGGTAATAATGACCATGTCGAGATCACGAACAAAGACTGTGCAGTCATTTGTAAATGTCATTGGTTAGGCTTGTCAGCGAAGGATTTCATGAAATCACTGTGTGATGATTATGGTGACAGAGCTATGGTTATTGCTGACTTCTATGACATTGGCAGTTAGTCTATTTTGGAAATGGTTTCCACATGATGCCAGGCTTTAGCTAGGTTATTGATAGTCCTAATGCTGATGTGTTTAAGGTGAACAGCTGAGCTTTGGATGCCTCCATCTGCTCAAATGATGGTCAAAGAACGGTCGTCTTCCTTGTGATATCAGCAGTCTTTGATATACTTCAGGCTAGAGGTTCCAATGAGCACTTCAAACACGGCTTCAGCACCAATCAGACCCAACTGGTAATTGGTGCAAATATGAATTGTAAGTCTTCATGTTGTGATTGCTGGTGGGAGGGCGGCCCATCATCTGAGGCAAAGGTGACCCTCGATTGATACAGGCTTCAGCCAAGGCCAGGACTGTCAAGAGGGAAGCAGAACATGTACCTGTGCCAGTCATTGAATACGGGTGGAGTTTTCAAAGTTTTGTCATGGGTCTGTAAGCTTTAGCCCTTTTGAAGTTTATCATAATCTGTTCAAGATTCAGAAGTACGGAAGTGGTAGTTTACTTCTCTAGTTGCTCTCTTCAGGTGTCTTGAGTCAATGTTAGTCCACTTGATTGGTCGGTAAGCCATGGTTGAGAACTAAAAGGGTGACATGCAGCAACCTGAGTCAACTTCAATTGATCCAGGATCGATATTATGCTGTTAAGTAACGTTGACAATGATTGATCATGGGTGAGAAATGACCCTTTTTTTGAAACATTGGGAGCTTCCATTAACGATTTGACAAGCTTTAAAAAGTAAAATCATCACAGGTTTTGTGTTTGTTCAAGATTGTAACTTGCTCGTCCCTATTAATCTGTCGAGAATGATTGATGACACACTTCACAGCATGAATTTCGGCTTTCAAGTGTCAGCTCTTGAAAACCTTGTAAGTTATTGATCATTGGTGGTGAACAGATTTAAAATATCGTACATTGCTGTTCAATCATATAAAAACTTCTGATTTCATTGAGGATTGTTTTAGCAAAGTTATTTTAGGAATCTGAATCATCTGTATTGCTGGTCATCAAAGGCCTGTCGGAGTTGTTTTTTCTGATCTTCAAAGACAATTTTGACTCAAACATACTCTGGTTGATGATGAGATGGTTGATAGTTGTCTTCACAGCTTATACAACCACACACGTCACACATGTTGATGAAATTCCGCTGCATTAAACACTGAGAACCTATTATCAATTTGTCTATTTTCCCATATGATGTCATCAATAGTTCTATTCTTGGAATCTGACGTTTGATAGGTGACATTGCATTTTTGACTTTGAAGTGATAAACGCTGCTATTAGTTAATTGATTTACATTGAAGGCATGATGGAGATGAGATACGGTGGATTGTCATCACACGAAAGTCACCATTGTTGTTGTGTCTTTTGAATCAGGAAAAGTGAAGACTTTTTAAATTGGATTTAACCATTTGTGGTGAAAGTAATGGCTTAAAGGTTGATATACTTTGGTCATCAAACAGTAAGAAAGAGTTAAACCTTAATCGTGACAGCTGTCATCAAATGATGTAGGTATGGCAAGTCACCTTTACGGAGGTCACATCACTCCCCACCAAGAAGCCTATCAGTATCGGCCTGTGTTGGCTGCACCACTGAGCTGGGCCATGTTGGCTTGTTAAAGTTGGGCCATCACTTTATAGGATAAATATAGAAATCTGAATCTGCCGTCTAAAGCATGATACCAACACCGTCACACAAGCTTTAATGAGATCTCCTGTTGCACAATCACATTAAATCTATGCCATAAATAAAGTTAACTTTCTGAAAAATGATGTCTTCTTTTGAAGTCTGCACTCAGCGTGCTCTCACCAGGAATAAGATAATTACTTCAATCTTAGTGAATTCAAGCAGAATGTCGAGTTGATTTCAAAAAGTTAGTAAAATCTCCTTATTTAGATGCTATTACACGCCATTGCCTTTGGTATCATGCTTTAATGAGAAATGTGTTTAACCCTCAAGGTCTCATCCTCTGCTCTCGTTCTTTGAAACAGTCCTAACAGATCTATACAGACCAAAGAGAGTTGAATCCACAACTCTTAGATCTTTCAAAAATGAATCAGGGAATTAACATGGTGACTTTTATGTTAGTTTGCTGACTATGGTCTCATCAAGGCCGACTCTCACATGCAGAGATGCCATACAAGGTACTCAAAGCCCGCTCTAATAGCTTTTGAATTAGCCTTTCAGATCCACTGTAGCATTAACACATTCTATGATGCAACCTGCACCCGAGCAAGAAGGCACCAAAGGTTTGTTTAATGAACTGTTTGAAAGCACGGGTAAGAGACAAAGTGAGACTGCTGGGTGGATCAATAGTCAGGATTGAATGAGTTGGAGGTGGGGCAACATTCATCTAATGAAGGCTTTAAATGTAAGGTGATAGGACAATATGTAAGGTGATAGGACACCAGGCAAACTGTTAAATTCTGTCCCCTCCCCCATCACATTCCACATGGCTCCAATAAATCATGTAGCCATTTCCGCAGTCCGTGGATGAGATGAGCCTGAAGTACGGTTCTTTTCTCATCAAGTTAGTTTCTCCTTAAACTTCCCCAAGTCGATTACAATTGGAAATCATAGTTGTCCCCTCTGCAGTACTCTTTATAAACATGAGTTGATAATCAATTGTGACCCTGCACTGGATCGATGTTGCCTTGATACCTTGCATGAACTGGCTGCATTCAACAATAGCAGCAGCTTCTCCTGCCCAGAACTAGTAATGAGCAGTCGATGTCTCGATAATCTATCGAATCAATTGATTGGCTTTTGCCGAGGAATGGGTTGTTTTCAAGAACGTTTTCACTGAAGTCATGATGCATTGGTAAAGTTGAGAACATTTTTTCACTTGCTGGTCTAACTCCAAAAGATGGCTAACTATTCACCTTTGGCAAAAGCCAGCACAAGATTGAATGAGAAAGCGAAATTTGCTTTCCACGGTCCTTTGCTCACTGAACAATTTCTTGGTCCTGTGGGCAAATGAGGTGTTCTTTTGCTACTTTAGCCATGTTGAAGAAGTGAAGAGCTTGTGTTAATAGAGTAGGGCTCTCCTGCTGTTATGTTGATGGATGAGCTGTTCAAGTTCACAGGAAATAGCCACCTGTTTTTATGTCGGCTTGGAGAGATGTTGTCAGAAAATGGATTGATCGTGGTCAAGTGGTCGTATAGTACTTCTCAATTGGCAATAGGAGTTAAGTAAGGAGGGGTCCATCAATTGTAAGGCACAAGAAGGTTATTTGGAACTAGGAACTTAGAACAAGCTGATTGTGCTTCTGTATGACCAGTCAAGACAGTGTGATCTAATTCATGACTACCTTCAACCAACTTCTATGAAAATTGACATGTCTAGTATAACTGTATACATGGTATATGCATCTGAGATATATTTATATCAGAACTTCCTCTCACTCTGCTCAAGCAACCATCAGAAACTCTGCTTTACTGCAAAATGACTTGTGTGTATTTTAGAGCCACCATGTTCTTTCTCAATCCTTCTCTCAATATTGACAAAATTCAATCTGAGTTCGATCCTTGCCTATCGATTACGGCGACCATCTCATACAGGCTTAACAAACACCATCGTCTTATCCACCATTTGCATAACCAGCTCAGATAATTTCCTCTTTAACTCATAGCGAGCTTTTCAAAGTCGTATCTGTAAGTCTTGGTGTGATATTGACTTTATGAAATCGGCCAGTAATAGCAGGCAAATTCAATAGCGTTAATCTATAAGCTTCCTCTTGTGGTAAAACGCGATGGTTTTTGAAGGGATTGATCAAAATAAGATGAAAGACTGATGTATTGATGGTGATGTGGTTTAGCTTACCAAGGTAAAGGAGTGTCGAGGTTTTCCTATTCCAAAGTCTGATGCCACAGAGTGTGATAGACCTGGTTTCCACTTGGCAAATGTTCTTCCTTCCAAGACCCTGCCTCTCCACAAGGAGAACCTCGAACTCCATAAGCAGTGAGGCAATACTTTTTGTGGTTTTTTGTATCAGCTAGTTTCAGCAATGTATAGATTTCTTTGCTAACACAACATGGCAACGAGTAGGTGGTCTGGCTCTTGTTTCTCAAACGAAGCGGCTTTGACGAAACTGGAGACAAATCTTGCTCTTTTCTCGTTGAATATAAAGATAAGGAGACGCTATCCATTACACCGTCATTTTAAATCCGCGGATCAGTTTCTTGTAGTTAATCATTGTCTGTGTTCTATTAGTGGTGTTTCATATTCAGTAGGATCAGCTTGGCAATGGTTTGTTTGGTTTCTTCTTGCGGAAGGGAGGAATGGGCGACTGAAAGCCTGAAACACTGGCGTATCCAGAAGAAAGTTAGAAAATGCTATTTGTATGGGAGGTGTAGTGGGAGAAAATGAGTGTCTTAAGAAGAGAGCTATGTTGTCAGTGACTACAAACTGTACCTTAGTACCAGCTTGGAATTGGATAGAGTTGGAAGATCAGATCAAGCTGGCTACCACGGCATCTTTCCATACAATATGACTATCCTGCATAAAAGAGAATATTCACAATCCCTGACCTGATCATGCAAGTCAAGGAACCAGCATCCACAAATGACCATAACTCTGTTGAGAATCCATAATCCCTCATCATGCTCATCAAGATGAGTAGAGGCAGCGTAATATATTACTTGAGATCCCGTGTCATAGATAGGGGATTTCTGCCGACCTAATCCAGGGAATAAAAGTGCCAACATCGATTTTGCCGGTTAAGGATATATTGCAATTGGGGGTGACGCTTGCGTGTCAGGTAGGTCTATCTTGAAATAAACAGTAAAGGGATAGAGACCGAGCATGCTCCCTTTGCACTCAAACTATTGACCTCACAGACGGGCAGTTGAAATCAATGAACCATTGTTAAATTATTAGTTATTTCAGAAAGTAAGAGAATCAGGAGGCTGGAAGGCTCGAAGATATCGAAGGCTTTTTCTGGAATGTGGTTCTGGTGCAAGTTTGTGTCTTTCGAGAGGTATAAACGGTTGAACTTACACATCAGAGGGTTGACAGTGATGTTGTGTTTAGGAGATTCAGTTGGTCCATGTGACTGCTGTAATGGTCATTTTGGATTCATCATATCCCTGACTGTCCTGATAGCTTTTCTATGTCAATAGAGCTTGTGCAGTGACCATCATGCTGACGTCGACAACAATGTTTACGACTAGTTGATACAGCCATCTCTAGACCGCACTCAGTAATAAGGATAATAACCAGGTCTCCATCTTACACTGATTAGATTTGACGATGAAGGACACCTCCTCAAGGTGTTGTCTCTTGATGCTCATCATCTCATTTGGCGGAAATCTAATACTGAAATTTGATTTGTTTGCCATCAACTTGTTTCAAAGCAACCGAGTTATGAGTTGATGGGGGGGGGGGATAACCGTGAGAGATCTATATACAGTATAGGGGTTTCGTGGTATCATGGTAGTCAAGTAGAATTCATTGCTGTGCAATCATGTACTGTATGAGACTTCCCTAATATAGAAACTTCTCATCTTTGATGTGACTTTATACTAAAGGACTCAAAATGAGGTTTAGAAGAACTCTCTTTAATATCAGCTGAACCTTCTACTGCTACATCTTAATAAGACAACCGAACCACCATCCATATTTCTGCTGCTCAGTTAGAAGACAGCTAAACACCATCATCATCTTGTCAACAGTATCATGTGTTTCATCGCGATCTCACATGTCAAAAGATTTTAAGTCAGCTTTGTAGCCGTCAGTCGTCTATTGGCTTTTTCTGGTTGATATCTACTACCAATGTTGATTCTGGTTGAAAGGAGGTATATTCACATACGACTGATTCACAAAATTTGCTTAGTGCCAGTGTAAACAGATAGATGAGAATGACAAATTTGCCATGGTTCAGACAGAAAGCAAATGTCATGTTTGTGTCTTTACTGGCTCAAATCACCCACGATGTTTTGTCGGGATGTTTCATATGTTGCTGGTTTTGTGGAAATCGGCCTTTTTCTCATGGTTTCCACAATAACCACTTCCACTTCCAAAAAACTTCAACAAAATTTTATTTTTTTTTTGCTTCAAAAAATGTTTTTTGCTCAAAACTTCAAAAAAATGTTTTCGCTCAAAAAACTTCACAACAACATTTTTTGCTCAAAAATTTTAAATCCAAGTGAGTGATAGTTGTATAAATAATACACATTATCAAGTTATCAAGTATTGCAGAAGTGTGGTTATTGTGGGAACCGTGAGAAAAATGGACCCACCTATTTTTAAAGGGACTTTTATATCCAGATGCTCCTATAATACTACTCACCTCACAGTTAAGAACATCATTTATATAGTCCCTATAGTGTCATTATTACTCATATCAGAAGACAGGGAAAGAACTGAAATGGTCTGACAAGGGAAACTTCTTATTAGGCTTCGAGTTGTTGCTTGCAGAAAACCTCAAACTAAGGGTTGTTTCACTGCTATTGGTATTATGTGATCCTCCAGCTTCCTAACATATCATGTCCATCTCATGAACCAATGAGGCTGATTTGACATTAGTCCAGCAGACCACATGGTTGCTTCTCATAGTATTCACTCATTCTCTTGTCTGATATTTGGTATGCGAGTCATGCAAACCTGTCCACTCCAGGTCTTTTGCCAACAGCTGGAATGAATGTGGATTGAAAACTTTTAATAGTCTTGGTCAGTGAACTGCATGGCTTCAAAGTATACTCAACCTTTGGCCTGCCTTCTAGCTAAATTCATTGGCTCTCCAGCTGATCAAATGTCAACATACTCAGTAACATTATAAGTTCATCAGATATGGCTTGCCCGGGGGACGTGTGGGTGTGATATGAATCGTCGTCTGGTGACGTATTACGCCGCCCAAACTGTGCGGCTTGAATGACTTGAGATTTTGGGTGGTCTCATTGCGAGTCTCCCTAGAGCATCTTGACATGGATGGTCATGATCAAGATTTCACCATCATTAGTTGGTCAGAGGACAACAACAGCCCTCCTGTCTACAATGTGGCCCAGAGTTGACCCAGTTTGTAGAGATCATGGCCCATAGCAAACACCTTGACCCACGAACAATCTGTCATGGATCAAGATCTTCCCCTATACTACTACAAGTCAGATTTTCATCTGAAAACTCATTTGGAGTTTCATCTTTCAATACTCCCTCATTAAGCTCTAAGTACTCCAACCTTGCAGTTCACCAGCAACATGGCCGATTTGAAAACTGAGATGCAAGGACCATGTTTATGAGTAATTGAATTAGATGATTTTGTTTGTTTACTTCATGAGACCCGTCTGAAGGACTCGATGTTCTTAAGGCAACTAATGTTGTACCATCCGAGAAATACATCAGGCAGGCCAGAGAGTGGAATGTGCTGCCACATTCCCTTTCCCTGTTTCCCAATACCTCAGCGAGGGAATACATGATGACAAAGAGCCACAGGTGATGTGTCCTCTTCACTCCTCACCTCACTGGCCCATTGTTGTAGAAGTGTCATGGCCAAGCAACTTCTGTAGCCCAGTGTGTTCAGTTGCATGTCATACAACTTGATTCAGTACATAAAAATATCGCCTGAAATCTCATTTGTTTTCCAGAGAAACTCTTTCCGTTGTGATTTATGATGTCGTGGTATTGTTTTTGTTCAAAATGGTTGCCGTAATCTGTTCTCCACTGGTCATAATCTTGTGGCATGTTCATAAAAACCCAGTCCTAATCCCAATAGTCCAATAGTCCAATATGAGACAAGCAAAGCTAATATTTGAGCAGGACAGTTATTCCTTTATGGTGGCTGGCAAGCAACTCTTCATTTATTAGTTGGTCTGTGATGGTGTTGACATATACTGATGCAAAATATGCCATTTGTAGTTCGACTTGGAGTGAAATTGAGTGTTAAAGACTTGAGTTCAGCTGATGCTGGGGTAGATCTGTTTCCTGAAGGGATTTGAAGTATATCACCATGTTTGTTGAGGACAGTTTGGTTATCTTTCTAAAACATAAGCTTGGTGGATCTTGACCGTACGTGAGCCTCTAGCTTATGAAATTGAACTTAAACATATGTCTGATCACAGCCCTGCTTTCATATCACAACAGATGTATCCATTAGGAAGTTGTTCTTTTCCTTGAGCCATTCACTGATTCAGGACCAGTGACCATCAGCCAGATTGGCTGATCTAGATATCTGTCCGATCATAAGGAACACACTTGATGGGATTGACATGGAAGTGTGGTAAAGGGGTTGTCGAACAGTTAACAATAGTAACACCAGATGCATACAGGTGTCATCTATTGTTGAGATGGGATGGGACCACTTTAATCAAGGCAGAGTAAGCAGGTCATCAGTCAAAGAGGTAATATAGTGGCTGTATGACTAAGACCTACCAAGACTCATGAAGAGAGAGACATGCTAATCCCAAGCTATATACTAATGTGATGACCAGATGAAATGAGATGGTCTTGGTCAACATTTTTGTTTCAGCCATTCCTTATTGTCCTGTAATAATGACCCTCCAGGTATGTCATCAAGTTATCTACTAAGAGGCTTTGGGTGATGTATCGAATGGCGACTTGTTCCTCTCTCTCCAGTCTGTTGATGTCTGCCTTGGAGTTGTCACCATCATTACTTAGCACCCACTGGCCTTTCAGTAAATACGGCTGACATTTGAACAAAAAATCAAAATATAAATTTGCTTCCCTTGTATCCAAACCAATGCCCAATGTCCGAAACAGTTCCAGAAGATGGAAACCAGTGTTGATGTTTGCATGTTTGAAGCAGCCCTGCCTGCTCCCTTCATAACTGTGATCCCTAACGTCTCATGACCATCAGCTAATGACATCTATGAATCAGGATATTGATGCCAGGGTCACTAATCAACTAATTACAAGCAATCTAGCTTTCGTCATGAACCTTTCATTTCCTGGGTGATGGAGGACGGATACGATGGCGAAGTGGCCCCCCGAAAGAAAAGTTGCCCAAGGCTCTTAGTATCATAATGGGATTTCTCAAAAGAAGATGATGTAGTTTGGTGTTTGACCAGTACCCTATGGCTCTTGTTGTGTGTACAATGGCAAAGTACTCATAATGATATTTTAACTGCGGTGTTGTTTATCTGTCTTGTCCTTGAGAAGCTAGTCCCTTATCTCACTGATGGCTGTCCCCCAGTGAAGGTTAAAAACCTCTGCCTTGGCTTGCCTGGAATATCTACAACAAAAAGCCACGACGAGATCTTTAGCTTGTTTGACAACTCATTCTTTCAGTTTCCACTTTGATTGACACTGTAAGCCAACCTCAAGATGCACATTGATCTCATTAAAGATGGTTTACAGTTTAGACATCATCTTAATCACATCTAAATGTAAAAGATTCACCAAACATATTTGATTCAGATTTGTGATGAAATGGGTGCTTGTGGCCTTAGGGATCCTGGGGTGACTGCCGTGGTGTGTTGTGATGGTGAAAACAACAGTTCTTGTTGCCATCTGTCATAACAAGGACCTTTGCAGTTCTATTATGAGTGTTAGTGATCTCACCAGAAGTGCTAGAGGCCTTAACAGAACATCAAATATTGTTCTCTGGAAGTGTAAGGTGGCTGTGCTTGTACTTCATCTGGTCAAAACATCACAAATTCTCACCAATGCACCTAGCGGCTACAGTTTTATGCTATTTTCAATGCTTACAAAAGCAAAAGTTTTGTGAAAACATTTTGATCTTGGAGAATGAGAGTAGCCCGGAGTGGCCTTGTTTTGTCTTCCCCTGTCAATTCAGGCACTCCACGTAATTTACTTCTCGTGTTACAAGTCCTCAGTTGATCAAAGAATCGTATCGATCTGATCGTATCTGGCGGCGTTCATCGACGTTAAACTTCTAAATTAGTCTGCGCTATTCTCTGGCTAATTACACGCATTAAACCGATCTGATTACCTGCTCGGTTAACGAGCAGCCTGACCCAATCTAAAATAGATATCCATTAGTTTAAGAATTAGGCTATTTGTAACTTACTCCAGTTTGTGGAATCAATGAACAGATCAGCTTGATGGTGGTCTGAATAGAGATTGACTAGTTAACTGGAACTGCATCTCAAGAGAGTCTCTCAAATCAACTTGGCTGCACAGAAGCTGGCTCTAGTTATGAGGAATCAACTTTAAACAATGAAACTACAGCAAATTGACTTTCAGTATTTGACCGAGACACAATGAATTGAACAATTGCAGCGTGAGGCTTGACCAAACCACTCTCCCACTCTCTCGTCTTCTTCAACATGAAACCAACTGACATCAGCTGTCACTTATCGATGCTTCAATTGTTAGCGATCACACGCTATGTGAGAACAGTCGGACTATACTCTTTTCTTCTGTGGCAAATTGGGCTAATAACTTACATTGGTACCGTGGGCAGTTCTCTGAAGTCATGGATTGTATGCTCAGAGGGCGTGCATACTGATATGTTGGGGAAATGTCATAAATGTGGTAAATTGTGCCCAATCAGTGGGTGTTGATTGCCTAATAACAGATTTGTTCATTTGCTGTGACCTTCATACCCAAAGCCCTTGGGACCTGTGGGGTGAGAAAAGTCATCTGTGTGAGATGTCTTGGGGGCTCAGTCCGCCTCCAAGCAGGCATGATTTGTAATGTAATGTAATGTAATGTAAATACCATATTTCTATAGCGCCCGTTTCAAGCAAAATGCTCGTTCACGGGCGCTTTACAGATAAAAAGATCACACCTGACTAAACAGCTCTGTCTTCAACAATCCGCGAAATTCCTTAAGGGTCGCGGCTGCCCGGATGTTGGTCGGCAGCCGGTTCCAGAGCGTGGGGGCCGAGTGGCCAAATGCCCGCTCGCCGTATGTTCTTTTTGCACGCGGAACTACAAGTGATAGGTCGTGTGCTGACCGCAGGTGCCTTTCTGGCTCATAGACATTGATCATCTCAGCGAGGTACTGATTTCCAGTGTTATGTGGTGTAATCAGATCAACCTGTTGACTGAGCGACTGTGTTTCAGCCTCCAGACATCACTCAAAAGGTTCCGATCCTATTCGTAATGGCACCAACCCATGAATGAGAAGCCTCAGATCATGAACTTATGGAATCCTATATCATACTCTCAAGCTAACATTTCCAAGTTCTCTCTTTTCTGATTAAACAGAGATTTGATTAAATTGAACTTCTTCTGCAGTTAATCAGCCTCAGGTATGACAAGATATTGTGTTCTTTCTTTATATCTAAAGTTTAGAACTTGCACTCGGCTGCTGTGTGATTCCTTCATGTAGGAAACATGAGCCCCAGGCGTGACAGAGTAGCTGTCGGTCCAGTTCTGTTCTCTTTCAATTGTTTCAGGGTAAGGGTAAGAGTTAGTAGAAAAAAAGCCAAAATTTTGAAATAATGTCAAAGTCAAAAAAGTTTTAGGACTGATGATGTTGGCTCATTTTGAATAGAAAAAAAACAGTGAAAAAGAATTTTGGATTGGAAAATTTTTCAACTTTCAGTCAGTTCAAAATTTTGAAAAATTTTCGAAGTCAAAAAGTTTTGGGACTGATGATTTAGGGTCATTTTGAACAGAAAAAGAAAACAGTGAAAAAAAATTTTGGACTCAGAAAATTTTTCAACTTTCAGTCAGTTCAAAATTTTGAAAAATTTTCGAAGTCAAAAAGTTTTGGGACTGATGATTTTGGGTCATTTTGAACAGAAAAAGAAAACAGTGAAAAAAAATTTTGGACTCAGAAAATTTTTCAACTTTCAGTCAGTTCAAAATTTTGAAAAATTTTCGAAGTCAAAAAGTTTTGGGACTGATGATTTTGGGTCATTTAAGCATGAAAACAAAAAAAACAGTGAAATTTTTTTTTTGTACTTAAAAATTTTTTTCTTGCCATTTCACGGATGAAAAATCTCAAATATTAAGAAGGATCACATCTCACAATCAAACTTGGCCTAGCATTTTGCTTCTCTGATAGGATGTTGCATGTTGATGGATTTGAACTTTACCTTTATTGTCCTGTATTCTATCATCATGTCGGCCCAAGGCATGAAACCGTGGCAAAAAATGATACATTGCTCATTCTTTATGAGGCTATCTCACGAAAGACCAAACTCATATCATGGAAGAGCATAAACCAAATCCATACATACCCTGGAATTAGTTGTCTCATGAAATATGGCGGGTTTAAAAATGACTTGGTCGCAGCCCGTATATCATCCATTCTTTCTAAGTCCCCTGTGGTCCATCATCTTCTGGTTCCATGTCACGGTTCACTCCTAAGATGATATATCTTTATCAAAATGGCCATAGTTTTGAGAAATGAATGTTAGATTGTGGCTTGGGAAGGTTTATGAGATGTTTTGTTTACTTTTTCGTTATTCTTCGTCAATTATGTATCCACTCCAGACATGGAAAAAATAGGTTTATTCTAGACAGAGCCATTTCTTTTGTCAGGCTTTTGAAAAGCGAGAGGAAGCTTTGAAAATGTTTGGAAGAAATTTTCTATCGTACAAAATGAAGGGTTGTGTTCCAAAACGCATTTACATTTTCTTCAGATTTTAGTCATCCATTATTCAGATGAAGCTTCCCATTATGCCAGCTGATATATTTCAACTCGACAAATAAAATCCACCTTATCTTGGCATAAATGTCTAATAGGGTGTCACTATAATGAACATGCAATAGCCCCGGCGTTGTTGTGGAATGGATTTTATGTGTAGCATTCTGGTTCAACTTTGTCCTTTTGCTGACCACGATCTACTAGCCAAGATTGCCTACCCGTACCATAAACTAGAGCATTCACTACCCAAAATAACCACCCCCTGGGGCATGTTGCCTCTCATCTGTTTTGCTGGTGATCGACATTTCACGCAAATACCCCTCATAATCCATAAGTCCACCTTTTTTCTCCGCCTGCTGGGATCTATTTGACTTAAGCAGGTGATGTGTTGTTCAAGTGACGTCACTCAGTTTGCAATCTGATACTTTTCACCAGAATAACCTATATGATGTTTTAATGATGACATAAAAGGCTCCAAGTATGTGTATCTAGGGATGGCTTTTAAGGTACATTGACCTGAGTAGAAGCCAATAAGTTAGGGAGGTAGTACATCATTTTGTGTCTCGTTTGGTTGATGAAGTAAACTGAGACAGATTTTGATGATGCTTCTTTCCATCTTCGAAGCAGAGAAAAAGGTGTTAAAGGTGTTTGGAGTTTGTGACCTGAGACCTGACATCTAGAGTTGAGTTACAGTATTCAATTCATCCTCCTGCATCGTTGAGCTTATTTGGCCATTTCAGTGTTTCTTTGTAATATTGAAAGGTAGCAGCACAATCTTCCTTATCATCGATGCAGTTCAAATATGCACATGCAAATCCAACATCAATCAGTTACTTAACTTTAGGATTTGACTCCAAAGAATAGCCTTGTCTCTCTATCATTATCACTTTTGATTGATACGATGTTCACTCTTTGTCTTTCTAGTTACGCCCCCTGGATAATGAAATCATAGAACAACACAAACGTAACCTATTGGAGGCAAAGGCGTATGCAAGGAAGTTCAGTATTGTCATCTTGTCGGACAAGGCAAATGAAGACAAGACCAAAGATGCTGAGAAGGATAACAAGAATGAACAGGTAAGAGGTGGGCGACCATCTTGAAACTGGCAGCCATCTTGAAATTGATTATGAATAATCTGATTGTTGAATAAAACATATCCGATGTTCTTACTCGTGTCATTCAGTGCTTTACGGTTCTTTGATGTATTCACTAGAACTCTCTGTCTTCTTGCAGCATGTTAACAACCAGAAGCTGGGTCTGATTGAAGCCCTCCTCCGACTGGGTGACTGGGAACAAGTGCAACCACTGCTGGCTAAACTACCTCCATACTTCGCCACATCATACCGCCCACTCGCTAAAGCTCTCTGTTCTCTTCTACATATAACCATTGAACCCCTTTATCAAAAGTAAGTGAATTGTCTCATCAATACAGATGATAACAACCTACAAATTGATGTTTTGAGAGCAAAACCTTACATTTAACAAAGTCAAAAAGCAAATTAAGTCAAAACAACTCTTCAACAAGCCACCATAACCCTGGAAAACGTTTGTCGCTCAGTGTGAATGGCAGTATCAGTCCCACGATGTAGCTGTATTTGATACCACACTTTTCAAGCACATCCAGCTACTCTTTGATAGAAGTTTTGCGTGTCAACCCTGTGCGACATCTTGCCGCTGGCATCAAGTCGTCACCTACACTCTGTTACCTCTGTGTCATCTGTTAGCTCCATGTCGCCGGCAGTAATTGGAACATACCGTGTAGGAAGAAGGATATCGCTTCTTTTCAATCCCTTGGTCGACATGATCAAGTTAATTTGTCACCCTCGTCGGGCACTTAGTAGAAGACCCTCAGGGTAATGAGGTTCATAGTGAGTGTTTGAAATGGATGCGGCTGCTAATAACTAGTTGAACATCTTAGCACTTCTCTTAAAGTAACAACAAACTTTTTTTATATCCTTTTATAACTGTAACGCGAGTCTCTTTGACGCTGATATCAAGAGCTACACATTAGTCTGTGACCTGCTTCAGAAATGATCAAAGGTGACAATTGTAGTCAAAAGTACTATTTGGATTGAATTGATAGCATTGAGTGGTTCCAGTCCCTCGGGCATCCAGCATCTTCAGTCTCACAGGAGTGCGGCACATCACTACTATCCTGCCTATAGTCCCTCGGGCATCCAGCATCTTCAGTCTCACAGGAGTGCGGCAGATCACTACTATCCTGCCTATAGTCCCTCAGGCATCCAGCATCTTCAGTCACACAGGAGTGCGGCAGATCACTACTATCCTGCCTATAGTCCCTCGGGCATCCAGCATCTTCAGTCACACAGGAGTGCGGCAGATCACTACTATCCTGCCTATAGTCCCTCGGGCATCCAGCATCTTCAGTCTCACAGGAGTACGGCAGATCACTACTATCCTGCCTATAGTCCCTCAGGCATCCAGCATCTTCAGTCACACAGGAGTGCGGCAGATCACTACTATCCTGCCTATAGTCCCTCAGGCATCCAGCATCTTCAGTCACACAGGAGTACGGCAGATCACTACTATCCTGCCTATAGTCCCTCGGGCATCCAGCATCTTCAGTCTCACAGGAGTGCGGCAGATCACTACTATCCTGCCTATAGTCCCTCAGGCATCCAGCATCTTCAGTCACACAGGAGTGCGGCAGATCACTACTATCCTGCCTATAGTCCCTCGGGCATCCAGCATCTTCAGTCTCACAGGAGTGCGGCAGATCACTACTATCCTGCCTATAGTCCCTCGGGCATCCAGCATCTTCAGTCACACAGGAGTGCGGCAGATCACTACTATCCTGCCTATAGTCCCTCGGGCATCCAGCATCTTCAGTCTCACAGGAGTGCGGCAGATCACTACTATCCTGCCTATAGTCCCTCGGGCATCCAGCATCTTCAGTCTCACAGGAGTACGGCAGATCACTACTATCCTGCCTATAGTCTCACTTTCAGTAGACCCGAGGCCATTAGCCATCACGTACAGTCACCACATCATCAGACAATATGGCTTGCCTTTTTCTTATAACCTTCATTTACCCGATCAGACTAATCATGTCACGTTGCTGTCTCACCTTACTGTGTGTTGGTTGTGAGAAGGTAAGGTTACACTTGCATTTTGGCTATGGTTAGAGGAATGTGCGGATGAATGGCTCTGCAATATCATATAATATCTGCTGCAGTAGATGCAGCTAGCATTCATGGCTTCTTCTGCTTCAGTTCAAACTAAATGACTTGAGAGGTGCTGACCTGTGCTTCTCCTTCCCTTTCAGACACAATGGTCTCCCAAAGGCAGTCCTCAAGGCTCGCAGACAACGCAACCAAAAGAATGGTCAGGCGATACGTCAGGTGTCCTCATTCCAAGATCTCGTGTCACCGGTCTACCCGATGGTCTACCATCTCGGTCCATACCTCAGCTGTGATCCCATACTCATTGTCAAACTTGTACGCATATGTCGGTCTTTTATGAAAGAGGTGAGTTGGACAGTTTGACCATTTTCAGCCATCCGAGGTGTTTGTTTCAGTTTTCTTTCTCAACCCAAGTCTAGCCCAGAGTAGGCCTACCAGCTACCTTGTCACTGCTATACCATATCAGAGAGCTAATTGTTTGGTCTCATTTAAACCCTCCGAAGGAAATCACAACGATATCTGAGTTGGGCGAGTGTTAACTGTGGAATGTTTCTTTTGGCGAAAGTCATGATGGCTTCAGCAGAGCAGGAGACCCGATGATATTCAACAGTTGAATGCTACTTTGTCTCGTGGTGCAAAAAACCACACCCAATATGCATGCCAGTTATCAGGCCTTGTTGTGGTTCAGCGGGCTGAGTCTGAAATCATCATCCAAGTTATTGGTCATCTATTGCAGAAGGAGGATAGACGACGAGGAGAGCTGCAAGATGTCTACCATGGTCTCCTGACTCTCATCGACGAGTGCATCCTGCCAAGTCTGACCATGCTCGACGGTAACTGCTGCATGTCGGAGGAGATCTGGACACTGATCAAGCTACTGCCGTACACGTATCGCTACCGTCTGTACGGCCAGTGGAAGAATGATGCCACGCACACACATGCAGTGCTCATCAGACAGAGGGCCGACTGTATAGAGAAGGCCAAGTATATACTCAAGTATGTATCACATGAAACAGCAGGTTGTTGTAGAAACAAACCATTACACTTTGCAATGTGCTGAGCTCCACCTAATACACATGTAACTGGTCAAGAAGATGCTGCCAGCACTGAAGAGTAGGACTGGCCAAGGTCATGCCAGTGTGATGATGCTGTCCCCGATGTGTGCTGTGTTCAGTTTGATTCTCCTAAGTCCAGCATGAATATTGATATAATGACGTTTCCCTTCCAGACGCCTCACCAAGGAGAACGTGAAGCCTCTTGGACGACAGATAGGGAAACTCAGTCATAACAATCCTGGCATCATATTCGAATATGTGAGTACGAGAGTTTATGATTTGGTTTCACAGTTCTACTGGTCTTCATCATTTATCTCTCAGCAGTTGGATCTGAAATGGATAAGGTCAAAATCAAATAAAGTTTCCAGTGAGAAAGCCTGTAGCTAACTTTTATGCTAGAATAATAGTACAGACCTTAGACAATATGACTTGACAGAGGACCCTAGGATTTGGAATCCAAAATAAAATCATTGGGCATTCATATCAGAATCGTGTATCGACACGTTGAAGTTGCTCAATTTCACATAGTTAATTGTTCTTTCTCTTCCCCAGGTGCTGTCACAGATCCAGAAATATGACAACTTCATCGGGCCAGTGGTTGATTCACTCAAGTACTTGACGAACCTCTCCTATGATGTTCTCATCTGTATCCTTTGTAAACCCACCACTGCAATGGCTTTGGTTTTGGTCATGGCTGATGCAACGAGATCTTCTTGGTAGCTATCAAGCAGACTTTGTGTAACATACTGTTGACTCTAATCCTCTCAACCTTATGAGAGGCGGAATTACAGTAACCCCGTTCTGCAGACACTGGTAACTGTGATCCAGTAGACATCTGTTTATCATACACGCTAAAGACAAGTGAAGAAGGGGAGACTGTTGTATCCTTAACTAAAGGTCAGATTGTATCATTGAGGCGCTGGCCAACCCGGACAAAGAGAAACTCAAGTATGATGATACCAGTGTTTCTTTATGGCTACAGAGTAAGTATTTGGAGTCGTGTCATGTTACTGGGGGCCTTGTAATGGTAATTAGGGAGGAAACCATTCGAGACCGACCATTCTTGGTCGTCATAGCGGGGTGGTTGCCGACCGGGGTTCCACTGTATATCGATTTAAGCTATTCACTCGGCAATTGTAACTGATCATAAAGCCATGCTGTCCCGCTTTAGAGGAGTCAGTCATTGAATGCCGGCATTCGCTGTCCAAACTTGCCCGAGTTTAAAAGTTATGTTTGTTTCTTATCTTTAGGTTTGGCCAACTTTGCCGGTGCTATCTGCAGGAAGTACCAGGTGGAACTGGCGGGATTGGGGCAATATGTGGTCAATCAGCTCAAAGCAGGCAAAAGGTACAGAAAGGAGGTCACGGTGATGACCAGTGAGATTGGTGGTGCTAGATGAGAGTGTCGACCTTTGGCGAAGGAAGTTACTGCTTAAATTCCTTACAAGCTTTGGGACTTGAACCACTCAATGCTATCAATTCAATCCGAATAGTACTTTTGACTACAATTGTTATGTACAAAGGGCAAAGCTTTTACTTTTGCTCTGGGATGCAAAAGTGTGTTGAGCAAGGGTTCCTCAGGGAAAGTTATGTACAAAGGGCAAAACTTTTACTTTTGCTCTGATAGCATTTTGAAGATTGCTGTGAAGGATTGAAGATTGAATGTTTTGATGATGTTTCAGTTATGATTTGCTCATTCTAAGAGAAGTCATTCAGAAGATGGCGGGTATCGAGGTAACGGAGGAGGTCACTGATGATCAGCTCAACTCGATGTCTGGTGGTGAGAATCTGCGATCAGAGGGAGGCTACTTCGCACAGGTCAGGAACACGAAGAAGTCTTCAGGTCGTTTAAAGGACACGCTGCTAGAGCATGACTTGGCATTGCCGCTGTGTTTCTTGATGGCCCAGCAGAGAGATTGTATTATTTATAAAGATGGAGAGGCTGGAAAGAGACATCTTAAGCTTGTTGGGAAGTTGTATGATCAGGTGAGCTGTGGTTGTCTGCCTCCAGGCATAGTTGCCTTGCTCTTTCATTTCTAAACAGAGCACTTTTCCCTGAAAAACGTACGATGCGTCCCATTCCTGTCCTAATAATTTTTTCGCAAAAATACTCCACCAGTGATAATCCTGTCCTAAGACCAACCAATAGTGAACGTTTTAGTCAAATCCGCATGGTCTATCTGTGGACCTTAAGACCTAAAGAAGCAGCTTTCTTTTCTTTAGTGCCAAGACACCCTCGTCCAGTTTGGTACGTTCCTGTCCACCCAGATGAGCTCCGAGGACTTCCAAAAGAAACTGCCGCCCATTGATCAACTCGTGCTCACATATCACGTCTCTCCTGATGCAGCATTCTTCTTCACGAGGCCCGTCATCACTCATGCCATCATGGTGAGTAGACCACGATCACACTCTTTATCCCCGACCTAGTCTACATTGCTCCCTTCTGCTGAAGACATGTGTGTTTCACTTGTAGACTATCCATCATTACTCAGTTATGACATAGGAATAGAAAAGAACAGGAACCTAAGGGGGACAACTAAACCCAAGTTACCAAGTGAGGAGAGGAGTATCAGTTGTGGGCACTAGTAGTAAATGTGCCCTTGTGATTGACCAGCACCCCAACACATATGTGACTTTTCCATTGCCTTAATGCCAAGGTCTCCTGGATGAGGTCAGATGCGCTGATCAGCTCACAACAAGAGCCTAGATTAGTACCGGCTGTCCATGACCTTGACGAATTGAGGAGCCTTTTAGTAGACCAATGCAGACTGGCTGTGGGACTTATCAAATCTTCCATTCCATTTCAGTCCAAGTTTGATGAGCTGAGAAAACAGGACAAAAGCAAGAAGGAAGCAAGTCAAACAGCTGCCAAGACGCAGCGATATCTTGAAGCATCTGAGGCCGTCTTGTGCCATGTCGTGGAGTCAGTCCGGGCTTTGAATCCACCCAGGATATGGGAGGAACTCAGGTAAGAAGGTCTCAGATACCTTGTCTTAAAGCATCTGAGGCCAGTCCAGATTGGTTGCTTAGAGCCTAGAGGTGTAGTCACTGACATGCAAGGTTTAACTCAAGTCCTAGTAGCAGTTATCAATAAAACATGATGTATCAACCAAATGCTGAGTGTTTAATTGCCCATGGGATACATGTAGCAGGAGCCAAAGAACGACCACTGAATGCCCATGTTACTTTACAATCATCTTCAAGACTAGAGGGGTCATTCCAAGGACTTGCTACCAGCTTGAGAGCTCTGGGTTTGATCAACTATCTGTTCTTGATTTCAGTCCACAATTCTACGTGTCATTCTGGACACTCACCTTGTATGACATTGAAGTGCCTACCTCAGCCTACGAGAAACAGATCAACATACTGAAAGCTCAAATCATATCGATTGATGAAAGTCAGGAACTTGTAAGTTCTCTGCTTGATTGCTGCTCATATTGTGACTCTCAGCTCTGCAAGCTGATGGGGGTGTCACCCGAGTGTCTATGACAAGATCCCATCAAGGGGTTGGGGTGAAAGTGGAATCAGCTGTTGAATCATCAGCGAAATCCCAAATGGTGATAAGAAGCAGTGATGATTGATTGGTGGGTTGGTACATTCTTCTGTTAAACTGACATGTTTCACTCCATCTTGGATTGTCTCCTTTCTAGGCGAGCGGCAAGAAGAAGAAAGAGATGGAGCGCTGTGTGAATCTGATTGATAAGCTCCTCGAGGAGAGCAAGCGACAGCTTGAGCATGTCTCCAGGGTGAAGGCCAGGCTTAATAATGAGAAGGACGCATGGTTCTTACCCAGTGAGTTGAAAACCATGGTTTGTGTTGCCAGATGTAACTTTTGTTAATTATCTGCCCTGACAAGCTCGAGTTTGATGAGCACCTAATCAAAAAAACTTGTTGCTATGAAGTGGAGAGCTTTTACTCGACGTCATGATATTCATGCGTCCATTTCATCTTGTTGCAGGGGGATCAACCAAGAATGAGACCATCACCCAGTTCCTGCAGCTGTGTGTCTTCCCGAGGAGTTGCTTCAGTGCACCTGATGCCATGTTCTGTGCCAAGTTCATCCACCTTCTCCATGAGCTCATGACTCCTAACTTCTCCACGCTCATTTGTTATGATCGAGTAAGTCATCTTGAAAGCGTGTATGCACAGATTCATCTACAGGATGCCTCAGTTGTTGAGAATGGACTGAGAAGTTTGTTCACAAGTATAACATTGCGTACTGATCCAGCAAAGTAATACATAAGGTTGCTGCATAATCTGAGTGACCAACATGACCCCTAATTAAGATGTCATGACGCAGTATTGGTTTCTTGATGTGAGTTTGGTTACCAGGAATATCAACATACATCAACTGGTTCCCAGCTTGTTCCATGAAAATCAACACACTTGATTCGATTATGACATCTATTACATGTTGTAACTTGGCTTTCAGATCTTTTGTGATGTCACCAACACTGTGACATGCTGTACGGAGAACGAGGCCTATCGCTATGGTCGCTTTCTCTGTGTGGTGCTCGGCCCTATCATGAAGTGGCACTCGGACAGACAGCTCTATGAGAAGGTAGGTGTTCTGACTGCGGATATGATGTCTGTCAGTCTAGCCATTAAGACAGCATCTATGATTGATTGACTGATGGGTTGGATGGTGACCAGCAGCTCTTGTTTGATCTACTTTAGTGATCATCTCCTGTTGACAGATCTCCTATAATAGCCAATGCATATTGAGCAGCTGATGAGATTGGTGGCCCTTCCATGCTGCCTGGGAGATGAGCTTGATGACCATATCCTGTCAAATGATTGGTTGACCAATGACCATTGCTTAGAGAGAGCCACTTTGTGGGTCCACTGTAACAGTAAACCAAGGTGTGAATACCTTTGAGGCCACATTGTACATGCCACATGTAGAAGCTACTTAGTCAGCTACCAAAACAAACATGTGGAAGTGTGTCATAAAGTTGTGATTGTTTCCAGGAGTGCGCCACCTACCCAGGCTTCGTGACAGTGTTCAGGAAGGGAACAGATAGCAACAACAAGGCCGACCAGCTAGAGTATGAGAACTACCGCCACGTCTGTCACAAGTGGCACTTCAGGATCACCAAGGCGATGATTGGCTGCCTTGAGTCAGGCATCTACTGTCAGATCAGGAACGCTGTCATTGTTCTCACGAAGGTAGGCAGCAACATCAATGTTTGTTATGTAATCAGTTGTATCATAGTGAGGTCTCAGGTGGGGTCTTGATGAATCCATAAAGTACTTAAAAAGCTATTTGGTAAATATTTCAGCAGTACAATCAGAGAGGTTTCACTGAGAGCATTCCAGTCTTTGGTCATGCCAATAGGTCTTTGATAGTTGTAAACCTTTGATGATGACAATCTCTGTCCCGAGTTGGCCACAGACACTGTTGCCACTGAAAGAACTCAGGTGAGCTTGAAAAGACAGCAAGTCAAGGACATCATGATTTTGAAATGTGTCTGAGTGTACCTTGGATGCCCACGATGATGATGATGTTGTTGACATAATCCCTTTCTAGATCCTGCCACATTACCCGCGCATTCAGATGTTTGGCCAGGCGTTGGAGCGACGAATTGAACGACTGAAGGATGATGAACGTGAGAAGAGACCGGACATCTACGCATTAGCTGTGGGTTACTCAGGCCAGTTGAAGTCCAAGAGGTCGACGTGGGTTGCCGAGACCGACTTCCATATCAAAGATAAAGACAATGTAAGCATGTTACTGCTCACATGATGCTCGCCTCATGTAGTCCTCCATCTGGTGTGTTTGTTCAAAGACTGCAACTGACTTGGAATTGGCCAATTCTGGTCGAAACCTGATACAAAATCTGATTAATAAACAGTATTGTGAAATGTTTGCCTTTCTTGAGTCCTGCATGACCTTATGCCACCTATTGTCTTGTTGTTCACATTGAATTCTGTAAATCACTGACATCAATGTTTACCTTTCTAGACGAAGGTGCCAGCTAAGTCCAGCCAGGTGGCCAAGGTTGTGAAGAATGGAGATGCTCATGAAGAAAGTGCAAGTAGGTTCACAGTTTCTTTAGTCTTCAGTATTTCACTTTGTACACACTTATGTTTGAGGTTGGGAGACAAAGTGGAGACGAGGCCAGATTGGAGCCTTCATATTGTGACCAACTGTGGGCACCAGTTTGATTCAGTCTATAAGACCTTTCCAGTTATCAAAAGGAGATGAATCTCTAATAAGATGTGATGATGTGTTGACATAAGACTCGTGTCACTTGACCACCAGACGTTAACATTCTTGGTGTCTTATTACCCTCAGGTAATGAACACAGAGAGTCCAGAGATTCCAAGGAACGACGCTCCACGAATGATGTGAGAGTAAAGACTGAGAAGTCAGGCAGGGCAAGTGTGGCATCAGGAGAGAGGACACCCACATCCAAATCTGACAGGAGAGAGAGGTCACCCAATGCCAGGTCAGTTTGTCACAACATATTCATTAAGAAGAGAGTGATCTTGATAACAAGCATTAAATTTCTGAAATCCAAAGCTCTCTTCACCACGGAAATGCTTTGACAGGGAGAGAACTGACTACCTCAGAGGTGACTTATCCACAGGCATCTGCATCAGCATCCATTCTCATAGATGTGTTTGTCTTTTTTTTCTTCAGTTCATCGGATGTGAAACAGAAAGCCAAGACTCGAGAAGATATCAAACAAGCGAAGGAGAGATCTCTTGAGGACATCAAACTGCTTGGGCCTAAGGTTCATGGTCACGGTGATTATGAGGAGAGGAGTTATAGGTGGGTACTTGTGCTTTTTCTGGTTTGAAGTTGAACATGGCTAGGATGAGCCAAAGTGAAAGCCTGTGATGGACTGGTTTAGGTGTCCAACTCCATGCCATGGCTTTGAACCTGATGGTCCACAAAAGGTCCAATTCCAGGCCATGGCTTTGAACCTGATGGTTCGCAAGGTCCAACTCCAGGTCATGCCTTTGAACCTGATGGTCCACAAAAGGTCCAACTCCAGGTCATGCCTTTGAACCTGATGGTCCACAAAAGGTCCAACTCCAGGTCATGCCTTTGAACCTGATGGTCCACAAAAGGTCCAACTCCAGGCCATGCCTTTGAACCTGATGGTCCACAAAAGGTCCAATTCCAGGCCATGCCTTTGAACCTGATGGTCCACAAAAGGTCCAATTCCAGGCCATGCCTTTGAACCTGATGGTCCACAAAAGGTCCAATTCCAGGCCATGCCTTTGAACCTGATGGTCCACAAAAGGTCCAATTCCAGGCCGTGGCTTTGCACCTGGTGGTCCCCAAAGTGCAGCTCATGTGATCCACTGGATGAGAATGCAGCTCATGGTTAGCTGAAAGTGCCTTGGTGAGTAAGTTACGGTGGTTGTTGTTGTGAAGTGCTTTGAGGTAGAGGCACAGGTAGGTCAGTTTGGTGCTGAATCAAAAGTTCCTTTTCCTGTTATTATAGGGATGGTGAGAGGAGTCGTGATAAGGCTGGTCATGATGATAGGAGTCATAGCCGTGAGAAGAAACTGGAGCGGAAGGAGGAGAAGGCAGGTCGTGAGGACCGGAGGGAGGAGAGGGCAAGGGAGGAGAAGGGTCATAGAGAGGAGAAACATAAAGAGGAGAGAGAGAAGAGGGTCAAGGAGGAGAAAAGGTGAGGCAACTTTCCATCCTACCCTAACCAGGAAAAATTTCTAAGTCAAAAAATGTTTTCATTTTTTTTTTTTTTTTCTGCTCAAAATGAACCAACATCTTCAGTCCCAAAACTTTTTTGACTTTGAAAATTTTTCAAAATTTTGAAAACAAAAGTTCAACAATTTTGGCGGGAAAACTTAATCATGCATTTTGTCCCCGGATTTTCAACTTCACTGACCCCGGTAACACGACCATTCAACCTCGTTCCCATGAGTGCACATGTTACCGGGGTTCCACTGTATATCTGTGATGTTTTAGGGATCGAGAAGATCGTGACAGACACAGAGAAGAGAAGAGTCACCGCCATGAAGAACGCGAACGTCTGCGGGAGGAGAAGGCTCTCATTGAGAAAGAAAGATGGCCGAGTGATCGATCACCAAGCGTCGGTAGCCATAGCTCACAGCATCAGAGGAGTGCGGAGGTTTCACCCGGCAGAGGACATTTGATAGAGGACAGAGGTAAGAAAGAAACAATGTCGCTTAAACTGTGAAATCAGGCAATAATCAGCCCCTGGCCTTCCGCAGTGGAGAACATCTACATGTGGTTGAGGAGAGGGTATGAAGATCAAGTTGACTTCGTAACTTTTGTGGCTGTTCATAGGAATTAGATAAATATAGACCCTGCCACCCTTGGAAGTTTGCTATAAACTCTGCATTGTCCAATCTTAATGTGACTTTTGGGTCCTAACTGACGATGAGGACATAGTTTAATTGTTGTTAACTCTATTCTACAGAGACAAAGCGACGAAAGCTAGATGCTCCAGCTGCCTCTACATCAAGGGTGAGTAAAGTTTGTCTCTATCCAGAAAATGGCATGAAATAATTGGAGAGTGACACAGTGTCTTGCCATAAATATCCAAGTGTGATGATTGCAAACAAATTCAGATTAACAGCCTGTCCTAATTTGGCTTCATGGAAACAATTGTGATGAAGGCCTTCGTGCAGTTGTTTTTTGTGCATGAAAGAATGGATGTTGCTGATTGCAGCACATGGTGATAGTAATCTGCCCAACCTCAGTCCAGGCAACCAGCATATTTGATGAGTGGATCCTAAGTCTAGAGCTGTGACTAGCTGATTTGTATGTAACTTCGCCTGATTGAAATGGCTGTTAAGATCTCATTGAATTCTGACCGTGTACTTTGTCTCCTCGATCTTAGGACATTATTGAGATGGAGCCTCCACTACAGGTACAGTAGGCTGGTCGGTGAAGGTATTGGTTCACCTCCAAAAGTACTCGCCTCTAGAGGAAACAATAGAAACAGACTAACGGCTTTTTCATTCCGAGGGGATGTGGCTATGCATAACTGCTCCTCCTCTAACACTAGAATGAGAAGGCCTCTATTGTGTTGCAGAGGTCAACTGATACCTTAATCCACCGTTGGAAGGCTGGCACGTAGACTAGAGCTTCTAGGCGGGTTAACACATGGTTCTTACAGTGTTCTCACTGAGATAGTGTCACATGGTTCTTACAGTGTTCTCACTGAGATAGTGTCACATGGTTCTTACAGTGTTCTCACTGAGATAGTGTCACATGGTTCTTACAGTGTTCTCACTGAGATAGTGTCACATGGTTCTTACAGTGTTCTCACTGAGATAGTGTCACATGGTTCTTACAGTGTTCTCACTGAGATAGTGTCACATGGTTCTTACAGTGTTCTCACTGAGATAGTGTGAAGCCCTCGCACATTTTGTTTGGTCCACTGCTTTTCAGCCTCAGCATGAACACAGGGTGCATCACAGAATGCACCCTCAGTTTTTATGCTGCTTTTTCTTTCTGCTTTCTTCTGCTTTTCAAGTTATTAGTGTTTTTTTACTGTCTAAAACGTTATGCTCTCTGAGTCACTGGGTCACTGGGTGTTTATCTACTCTGGCCTTTAGTGTTCCTTTTCTTTGAATCTTTGCCAGACCTCCTTCATGCCTGATACTACCTCTTCTCTTCAACCATCCTTCATGTGCAACTCAACGCCAGTTTCCACTGACGTTAAGGCAGCGAAAGCAGGAAGCTTGTGAAAGTGGTCAGACCATGACAGTGAACTGCTGTTTCAAGCTTTTCGCTTTTCTTTCGTACTTTCAGAGCCCTCTGATGGAGAAAGAGCGTGAGAAGGAGAGGAAGGCTGAGAGAGCTGAGAGGAAGCGGGTAAGACATGTACTGTTACATGCATTATACATGGATCATTGTATTCAAATGAAGACAGCGGTGTACAAAACTAGCTGGATGTGCCCTGATTTTGTATTTGTCTTTCTATTGATATCTCCTCTGTGAACAGAATCAACCTTGCTAACATGTTGTGTCATTATCTTGCAGGACCGTATGTCAGATAACGACCTCATTGAGGCTAAGAGGAAGAAGAATGAAGAAATCACCCCCGGTGAGGCACATTCTATACTCATCTTGTTATCTCCTGGTCTATGTTTGAAGTTCAGGTTTGTCTCTTTGACATTATAGCATTATAAAATGGCCTAGCATCTTAAAAACCACAATTTGTTCTCTTCTCTACATGTAGGTCGTTCCAGTAAAATCAATGGAGACACGGATGGCCCTTCGACGAGTAAAGAACGCAGTCGTCATGGTGACAAGGGACATGATCGCGAGAAAGTGAGAGAGAAGGAACGAGAGGGGAAAGGAGAGGGAGAGAAGAAACCTAAGAAGGTCAGTCGGGGTCAAGGTCACGTGCTGACTTTAAAGTACCAATGGATACTATTCCCTGTCAAGGTCTCTGCTCATCCTGAGGAAAGAGGGCATCTTTTAATTCACAAGTGCCCCTCTGATACACTCCTCAAGCCCCTCCCCCCATATCACAATCCACAAGACCAACTCATGACAAGCCATTGTGTTTCAGGAGGCCAAGGATCATGACACTCCCAAAGAAGAGAGACGCAAGTCAGATAAACAGTATCCTTTTTAGAATGAGTCTCATTTCACTGTCTGTTGTGTTTGAGAGTGGGACGTCCATAACGGACACCTCTTTATTCAGGACACTGATGATGTTGTGGAGTAGAGTATCAAATCAGGATACCTCTCTATTGAGGACAGCATTTGTGCGATGGTTGATTGCAAGATTTTTATTCACAAGACCATCATGATATTGTCATGGCAATCTTGCCAGTCTCAGTCACATAAATTGCTCTTTGCGGAGGTGCATTTGGTGGTAATGACGAGTTGTGAGATTTCCTTGACCAGTCACAGCAGCTCCAGTGGTAAGAAGTCCAAGAAATGAATTCATGTGGATTAAACCGGGTAATGTTGGTGAAGCCAGACGTTGTTCATATTCAGTTCAGTGAAGGGACATGGTTGATTGATTTGTACTCTTGTGATCGGTTTGAATTGACTTCGGGAGGGATTTGGATGTGTATTTTGATGAAGAGGGATTCATGCTCTTAGGGAGGATATTTGAATCCCAAGTGATGCAGCTTTTTTGTGAGGTGGTTGTGTGCTACATGTAGGATATTCTGATTCATTACTACGATTTCAGTTCCTGTATAGAGGGAGATCCTTGCACATTTGATCTTGGAGGGTGAATTAGTTTTGATGATGAATTGACTGAAAAACTATATTGCCATTCTTGGAGTGAAGTAGCAGGAATCACAGCTGTGGGTACCTGTAATATAAAAGCCAGGATGGGGTGGGATGTGTTAATTAGCAAACATTAGACCATTGACTATATAAGTGAGAAACTTTTGGCTACTGTGGATATGGTGTCACCCCTGTAAAACCGTTACCATGTTAAGATTTCATACTGAACAGACCATCATTATTCTTGGCTCTGTCCTGCCACCAGCAGCAACTCCCACTTTCATACCTGGATGTGTTCTGGAGAGATGATTTAAGAACAACTGTGCTGAACAAATGTAACGTGGCAAAATGAGTTTGTGTACCGACTCCATGACTGAGAATACAACAATGTGAAGTTGGATATATATGAAAGCTTTGTTGTAGAGTGACTGGTGTGTTTCAGGGGCCATAGTGACTCATGTTGTGACTGGATCATGTGTGTAATCAGGTTGGAATATTTTGTAAGTTCGGCTTCATTTGATAAAGCGTTAGGTCAAACACTTCAGGACTGATGACATTTTCTTTGTATTTCATATTTTTAGCCATTGATTCTATGCTGGGGCATTCAGCTTCTAATTTGACGAGTGCTTCAATTGTTTGTTGTTAAGTGACAAGCAATGACTAGCAATGATCAGTGATTATGACTGGTTCAGTCTCTGCTGGCTGGCTGCGTTAAACAAGCACCTCTGTGGGAGTCAACAAGTTACTTTGGTTCCCAGGCTGGCTGCGTTAAACAAGCACCTCTGTGGGAGTCAACAAGTTACTTTGGTTCCCAGGCTGGCTGGGTTAAACAAGCACCTCTGTGGGAGTCAACAAGTTACTTTGGTGAACTGTTTTTCATCTTCATGTTTTCACATTTCTAGTTGTTCATGGACACTGACACCGGCTTCTGAGAATATCTCTGCTTCTTCAACATAGTGACCATGGCTGCACTGGGCATATCTCCAAGTTACGCAAAAAGTTGAACATGTCTTACGAAGATTGACTTTAGAATAGTAAAAAGGTATGTTATCAAGCAACCACAGCTGATGCATGTCATATATGCCTCTTAGGATTGGGCGATGCATCCAAGTTGAGCGTGGCAGTGATCAGTGGTGAGAGGAGCCACATATGTCAGCGTCGTTGTAACACTTTTGGCTCAATTTGTAATTGATGCCGTATCATGATATCCAGGAAATTTACTGTGAATATATTGCATGAAAATAAAATATTGTTTTATGAAAAATCCTAAAGACAGCTCATCTGGACTAGTTTTACTTGGTCTAAGTAAAGTACCCTACTTGCAACCTAAAGACAGGCACAGCCTGGCAAGGCTTGCACATCTGTTTTAAAATCTGATAATACCTCATAGAACCAAGTATACAACATTGGGAGCCTTCTATCTTACTCTTCTCTTGGAGACGGGGCACTAATCTTGATGTATCACATGCATCCGGGACAGTACCAGGACCCCTCTGTCCATCTTAGGCTGCGTATCCATAAGCTGTTCCGTGCCCTGCACAACATTCCCTTTTTACCGCCTGGCGCGCCACACGGACAATGAACCTTCGTTGGTGTTATTGATCGTTCCCATAGGTTATGCCGTGTCACATTGCGGACATATATGCACTGTGTATTGGGAATATAGGCCCATATTGGGATTGAACATGTCCATTCTTTTACGAGTGAACAACACGGAAGCAATGTCTGAGGCGAAATTAATTCAAGAGGTTCATCAACGTGAACTACTCTGGGACCCCAAAACTGATGATTATCATAACAAGCACGAACCTGTAATTTGTTGCTTAAAAGTCAGGTTTTATATACATGTACATGTCAATTTGATGTTGCAAGTGAAAATACAAGTTACTTGTATTTTCATTTTCAATATTCATAAGAAGTTGTCTTCTGAAATAATGACAGCGTGCGGATAAACGCGATTGACCGCTGCGAAATGAGGACTACAAAGGCCTACATGACCAAAAAGGAATATCCAATGGAGACGCAGGGCATAGTGCCAGGTCACAAGGCTGTTACGCCATAACGCCACACTACACAAGGGCATACCCTATGGATACGCAGCCTTACAGTGCAGTAGAGGACAGGCCCAGCCTGCAATATTGAGATCTCCAATTAGTTTGCGACATGTGGCATGGTACCCTTGTATCTACATTGTACATGAAGCTGGTCTTGGGGTCTTCTACATGTATGAGTTCATCCATATACAACCTGGCCTGCTACAACAAGGTCATCGAAGGGACAATCGGACGATGTCTTGATGAGAATCTGTTTGTTCTCCACAACCGCCACTGTCTGAGATCAATTGGAACCACACTGTGGCCGTTAGATCGTTGATCCAGCCCACTCGTGATAAACATGTATCCTGGGTTCTGCTTGGACAGCTGAGGGAAAGCAGACATACTCCGCCTCTCATAGCTGGCATTTGTATCTCTCCTAAGATACATTAAAACAAGCGTATTTTAAGGAATGGTACAAAGATCTCATGTAAGAAGATGGATAAACTCACAACAAAGTCTAAATTGATACAATAAATTGATTTTTTATTGTCGTTTTTCCACCAACCATTTCAAAGTCGCCATTGATGGATTGATTGGAACACTGAAGACAAAGTTTTTGTCTTGACATGATTCTAAACATTGACACAATGCTTGAGAACTGGGAGCTTCCATATCGAATTTTATATGCTCTTTGAAGGAGCCATCAAACTTGCACTACAATGATACAAGTTTACACCCTTCACAAGCTGAATCCTAAACCTTCACAAGCAGGGTTTGCCCAAATATTGAAATATTGCAGTCCTCCACGTGAGTTAACATATTTATAGTCCAGGAACATTCTAGAAGAGTGAAGGAAACACATAGGAATAAATAAGTCCATTGTCAGCCACGTATTATCCTAAAGTTGACAACTTTTCTCGTATTGTTTCGACCATCTTGTCCCGTGGCACCTCCGACTGAAACAAAGAGAGAGGCACATTACATTTCATGTCATGGTTGACGGTGATTTCAGTCCTAGCCAGGTGTATTTGTTTCTCTACCAGCAATATCTTATCAACAGGACTGGTGAGCCTTCGCTGGCAGGCTCTTCTATGTGGACAGGGAGAGACCCACAGCGTTTGTGGCCTGGAGGAACTCTCTGTAATGTCTTCCCACTCCACAAGAAGCAGGCTCTTCTATGTGGACAGGGAGAGACCCACAGCGTTTGTGGCCTGGAGGAACTCTCTGTAATGTCTTCCCACTCCACAAGAGGCAGGCTCTTCTATGTGGACAGGGGGAGACCCACAGCGTTTGTGGCCTGGAGGAACTCTCTGAAATGTCTTCTCACTCCACAAGAGGCAGGCTCTTCCATGTGGACAGGGGGAGACCCACAGCGTTTGTGCCCTGGAGGAACTCTCTGTAATGTCTTCCCACTCCACAAGAGGCAGGTTCTTCTATGTGGACAGGGAGAGACCCACAGCGTTTGTGCCCTGGAGGAACTCTCTCTAATGTCTTCCCACTCCACAAGAGGCAGGTTCTTCTATGTGGACAGGGAGAGACCCACAGCGTTTGTGCCCTGGAGGAACTCTCTGTAATGTCTTCCCACTCCACAAGAGGCAGGTTCTTCTATGTGGACAGGGAGAGACCCACAGCGTTTGTGGCCTGGAGGAACTCTCTGTAATGTCTTCCCACTCCACAAGAGGCAGGCTCTTCTATGTGGACAGGGAGAGACCCACAGCGTTTGTGGCCTGGAGGAACTCTCTGAAATGTCTTCCCACTCCACAAGAGGCAGCTGAAGAGTGATGAGATGTTATTCTACTCACCTCTTCTCGTGTGACTATGTCTCGAAGCTTAACAATATTATTCTGTAATTCTGATTCGCCAATAATGACAGCCAATGGAATACCCATTTCTTCACAATACTGGAACTGGGCCAAGGTTTTGGGATTTTTCTTGTATGAAGCTTCAGTCTGAAGACACAACAGGATCGTGATTAGGGAAAACAACATTCAGGGCAGACATATCACTATGCCATATGAAGACCAACATCTCCTTCTTTAGCAGTTTTGCCTCACCATGTACTGCACTTATGTAGTGCATTGCACTGTGTAACGCAGTGTAATCAGGTAATGCAGTGCACAGAGTAATGTATTGGCTCATAGGCGTGGTTTGCAATTACTTCAACAAAAACGTCCTTAGGCCGTGTTTTTGGGCACAAATTATCATATGACATGTAGCTTTTGTAAATACCACTCGAGGAAACCAACTTACTTTGATATTTGAATCCCAAAGTTCTGAACATAACTTCATCCTCTCCTCAGTCAGATTCTTTTGAGCGGAGACGACATAGACATTTGTCTCAGTGGTACGCACCTTCTTCCCAGCGGCCTAAAGATGGACAGAGTAATATTGAGGCCATTCTCTATCACAGGTTTTTGTAAAATGATGGCCATCTGACAAAAGATATGTCACAGATTTTGATTAGAAATCTTTCACGCAGTATATTTCTCTGAAGAATATCGTGTGCTATTTCCTCATTTCTTAAAGGAATATGAAAATGAGCAAGAACTGAAAGCACTCCTGTTAAAATGAGCTGAATCTCTCTGTAACGACGTTTCAACGTCAACTCACCAATTCTCTTGCCTCCAATATGGAGAAGACCCTTTCTATTCCTATACTGACACCAACACACGGGGTCTGCTTGCCCTTGGCATCAAATATCCCCACGAGTCCGTCATACCGGCCACCACCAGCAACACTTCCTACTCCAACCTGTTCACCAGATGCATTCGTAGACCGACCTGAAACGTGGCAGCAAGAGCAGTGTTACAACTCACAGTAGGTTGGCTTCAGCACAACGCAATGCAATCAGGAAATGTTGACTTGGATAAAAAGGGCATCTGTAATCGAGCAATGAAATAGCAAAGAGTTGACTTGACAAATCAGAGAAAAACCTTAACCCTTTCCTTGTAATCACAAACTAATGTGCCAACTGTCTTCCAAGCATGTCAACACGAGCTGTAGTCAACTGCATCAGGTCATAGACCCACAACCTCTGATATACTCAAGACCAGAAATACTTGACTATTCTAGCTGACTTATCGAGGTATATTAGCAAACTAGGCTAAGTGAAACCTAATTGTTTTATTTCCTTGACAGAAGTGCACTCACCTTTCAAAACGGCCTCGTAGATCACTCCAGTGTAGTAGTCCAAACCCCGTGCAAGACTCACATCAAATGACACCTGAAAGAACAGAAGTATTATAGTCTCAAGCAATGACAGTATGATGCTCATATGGGGATACTGGCAAGAGAACTGGCACACACACACAGAGGCAAGTACCAGCGAGTTCCTAATGGCAAAAAGACAAAGTCTTTTCTAGTGACAGTGTGGCTGGAGCGTAATCATTGCCACCTGATGTTACTACAATCTAGCATACTTGTTTACATGGCCACTGTATCTCATTAGCAGCATTTTATTCAACATTGAATACTTATGTCTTCATCACGCTGAATCAATGTAAACCTCACCCGATCCATGACTCCATACAGATCACAATATCTCAGCAACAGCTTCATCTGCTCCAGCCCCTCCACTGCCGCCTTATTCGCAGAGAGACACTCGTCCTTCTGTAACCTTTCAATAAGCTCTGTGCCGCCGTTAAGCTGGACATATGAGCCGATCTTATCAGCCACATCTGGGTCCAGCCCTTTCTCGTCCACCATCTCTGCTTTCACGTCATCCCAGAATGTCTTATCGAGCTTATCAACTGAAGAGCATATCGTCCTGAACTTGTCCTCCGGGACGCCACACGCAGCAAACATGCCGTCAAGGAGTTTACGGTGATTTAACTGTCAATAAAACGGGTCCAATTGAATTCATTTATAAGAACACGTTATGACACATCTGTTTCTGTTCAATTAACTCTTCATGATTAACCTGGGGAATGTTTAATGAGCTATCATGCTTTAGGATATTGGTTCCGGCCACAACTCCATCTCCAAAACAGGAAATCATGGCCGTCTTTCTTGACCGACATACCTTGATAACAAAGTCCCCCAGTTTGAGCTCACTGAGAATCTCTGAGACTATTTTCACACACTCTGCATCTGGGATCATCAGGTCATATTGGCCAGCAATGTCAAAATCCTGAAAGATTGGAGAATCACTCCGATTAGTTCTATGCTAAATTGCTTAAGATTGCTAAACTGACTTCTGAATTTGATAAATGAATTTATCTGAGACACACAAGCAAATGACCAAGAAGAAGTATTTGTCTATATAGGTCAAATACAAAGGAAATACTGCAGCTGTCAACAGTATCATTATACTCCAACAGAGCTAGCCGAGTTCACATGCCTGTCAGGCCTGTCAAAGCTATAATACTCCAACAGAGCTAGCCGAGTTCACATGCCTGTCAGGCCTGTCAAAGCTGTAATAGCTATCATTACTGCTCTGCAAATTGCTCTGTCTCACATTCCTGGTCACCAGGCTTTCACACTCACACACTGGTAGAACTCCCTGAAGCGCCCCCTAGTCATAGCGGGGTTGTCCCGTCGATACACCTTAGCGATATGATACCTCTTGATATTGGTCACCTTATTCATAGCCAGATATCTTGCAAATGGAACCTGAGGTCGAGGTTAAGGAAAGTCAGTTTCTGAAATATTTGTTTCATCGATTCAGTTTGAGTGGTTAGCACTCCTGGCTACCACCCGACAGGACAGAGCTTTGTTCCCGGGAAGGGACTCAGGGTTGTTTTTCTGGATGGACCGGCATGGCTTTTAAGAAAGTAAAATTAGTCGGAGTACTCCCTGAATTCTGTGGAGACTGGAGTAATAATATGATATTCCAAAAGTGCTTTGATGAGGTAAACATGTAAAAGAGCGCTATTTTAGAACTCAATATTATTATGTTTATCATTAATACATATAACACCTCCAAGTGTCGGGTGAATGCTGAAAAAGAAGAATCAAAGTAAAGTGATAAATTGGCAAAAGCATAGAGCTGGTGGGTGCAAACACGTTGACGGTGATATCGGCATGTTTGAGATTAGAATGTTTAGAGTTTATTTCATGTTTGTCGCTATACTGTAACTGATTTGAGCTTAAACCCAACACGACCAGGCCTACACTTACTACCAACCAGCTTGCAACTGCTATATATGTGATCAATATTTCAAACACATCACTCCCATGGTTTGACCTCAATTTTATCATGACACAATTTTAGCATAATCACCACACCACATTTCTCTAAACCCCAATTCCCCTCAGTTATTGACAGATATAGCCCAACTTGTATACACCCCAAATGTTTGTTGAGGGAGTCTCCTTTGTGAAAGCCCTTTGTGGCAATGATCCTACCCAACAGAGCTGAACGGAAAGACCTCTATAATCACAGATTCCTTTGTATTTCTCTGTTGGTACATCTGCCATATAACTGCATGTGATTGCTTTGCTCTGTTCAAATTCTTACCTAATTTCTTTGGTATTTTTTGCTAAGCTCATTGAAAAGGGTTAGAAATGGGTCATAGTGAATGAGGGAGGTGGACCATGACAGTGATAAGTACAATCAAAACAAGAAGCCAACACAATAAAATGCATAGGCCAAGTCTCATTGAAAGACAAGTGAGACTTTGAGGGATAGAAAGTGGTTCATTTAAAGGATACAGTCAGATCATATCTGAGTGAGAGAATCTCACCGCCCTGGTTGGCCAGATCATAGATGAGCTTGGAGTCTTCTCCATACTTGCCTGTCAGTGTGTCCTGAAGGTAGAGGTGCATGGCATGATCAGATAAGCAGTAATAAGTTAGAAGTCTCTGTTGAAGTCAACAACTACTTTCTCCAATCCAACTTGCTCAAGTTGCTCATGAAATGAGACAGTGTTGACAGGGAACATGCGCTCAGATGGACTCCCTAAGTAATGTTGCGGGATTTGAAATGTCTCACTTCAACAATATGTAACATAACCAACACAACCAACCTTGAGTTCAAACACAGGTGTGTCAATCGTCTCAGCCCCGTGACGTTTGAAGCAGGTTATGATTGTATTGAACACACGTTCTCTGATGGCCATCTGCTTGGGGTTGTAGTCCCGCGTACCCTGAAAGCCAATTGGTGATGAAGTCAATACGACATCATTCCATTGGAAGTGTATGTGATTCCTCATGTGGAGAAAATGCTCAAAATATGGCAAATATCCAAAATTGGCCATGCAGCCTAAAATGATCATAAATTGAAAATCATACTGCTTCTTTATATAGGGATACAATGTTAATGTTCAATTCTAACCTTACATGTAGCCTTGAGTCGCTTTCTTATTTCACTAATGACTATTTTTTCCAACCATACATGTACTGGTATGTCACTTACATGTCGACCCTACTATTGAGGATACATGCATGATTCATTTGAACATCTGGCCATTTATTTACTTACGACTCTCCCAATTGAAAGTTTTTCTTTTTAATTAGGGTACCCAGCGGTACTTCACTACAATGACATCAATCTATGGGAAAGCTTTATAAAGTGGATGATCATGGAATGACAGAGAGTGTACGAAGCCAACAGTTCACTAGAATATCTTAAACTTTAAGACCAAGTGTTTTCAAGGCCTCTTGGTTGAAGAGCATTGCAACAGGCCTAAAGCGTATTGGGGTTTTCAACATTATGGCGAAATATTAACTGTCTCACCTTTGCAGTCTTGAGGACAAAGCTCTTCTGAACATCATTGCCAAGCTGTGCCTTCAACTCGAGTAACTTGGTCACTTCTTGAGAGATCTGAAAGTGAAATAGACATGAACAATTTTATAGCATGATTATCAAAAAAAAGGCAATCACCATTTACTTCTAAAGACACAGAAAGACTTAGTTTCCACCACAGTGATTAATGTAGCTTACTGACCACAAAGCTTCCAAGTGTCAAAATGGTAATGGTAACTGCTCTCGTGGAATCAGACCTTTTAACAGCAACTGACCCAGAACAAGTTTCTGGAAAAGCAAATCACAAAATCAGAAACAAGGTTTCCATCCTCATCCTGTGGCATCAGCATGTATCTGAGTTGAATCTACCATCACAGTCATGGTATTAGTATGATCAAGGAAGTTTGTTACTTTTTCACTTACCTGATCATTTCCATTCGTTGAGTACAATTGGTAGAGGAGAGATGCAGACCGTTTCAAATGGTGATTCATCCAACGCAAGTGAGAGAGTGTCGTCAATGCGATCATGGTGGTGGGATGGTTGGGAGTATCAGAGTTGAAATGTAGAAGACGGAATCACAATCAGTGTGACAATGTTGGCAGAGTCGCAATCAGCATGGAAAGTAGAGAAACGTCTGGTATGAATATAAAGCACAAAGGAAGCAAGTGAGCAAAGATGCCACAACATGGAAAATCAACCCTTGCTTTAAAGCATCATTAGTTTAACAGAAGTCAGTGTTCTCACCCCTGGTAAAGTAAAAGTCTAATGATACTGATCATACTGAAAGGAAATAATCATACTGGACTGATCGTACTTGAGATATGCACACCTACCATCGAAGCTAACAATGACTTTCAATTAAAATCATCATGGCAAGACTTCTAAAACCACAGGCACAGTCCAATCAATATCACATCAAACCCCACTATCACACTGACCCAAGCCTTGTATCCAGTCGGCTTCTAAAACCACAGTCCAATCAATATCACATCAAACCCCACTATCACACTGACCCAAGCCTTGTATCCAGTCGGCTTCTAAAACCACAGTCCAATCAATATCACATCAAACCCCACTATCACACTGACCCGAGCCTTGTATCCAGTCGGCTTCTAAAACCACAGTCCAATCAATATCACATCAAACCCCACTATCACACTGACCCAAGCCTTGTATCCAGTCGGCTTCTAAAACCACAGTCCAATCAATATCACATCAAACCCCACTATCACACTGACCCGAGCCTTGTATCCAGTCGGCTTCTAAAACCACAGTCCAATCAATATCACATCAAACCCCACTATCACACTGACCCGAGCCTTGTATCCAGTCGGCTTCTAAAACCACAGTCCAATCAATATCACATCAAACCCCACTATCACACTGACCCGAGCCTTGTATCCAGTCGGCTTCTAAAACCACAGTCCAATCAATATCACATCAAACCCCACTATCACACTGACCCAAGCCTTGTATCCAGTCGGCTTCTAAAACCACAGTCCAATCAATATCACATCAAACCCCACTATCACACTGACCCAAGCCTTGTATCCAGTCGGCTTCTAAAACCACAGTCCAATCAATATCACATCAAACCCCACTATCACACTGACCCGAGCCTTGTATCCAGTCGGCTTCTCTGCTTTGAGCTTCTTTATATCATCTCCAATTGCTATAAGGTTCCGATACGTCTGCAGCTCAGGACTGATACCCGGACTGTTGTGGTGTGAATATTCAACTTGGAATTTACTTGGATAAGACATTTTCAATGTCTAGCAGAGTTTGATGATGGCACAGGAACTTTCTGAGACAATATATCCTCAAAAATGTGAATTCTAGAATGTTTTCAACACAAACCAACATCCAGTGAATACAGTTGTTGTCTAGTTGAGGAGCAGTTAGGCGTTAGTTTTGGTGTTTATTGCCCAGGTTTATTCGCTGCAATAACTAGACATGTTAGGCTGATGCCTTTGAATGCACTTGTGTGGTTCCAGTAGAAATACTACAAAATCTGATTTCACCCAAGATTCTGATGTTGCATCACCTTTCGTCAGCTCAAATCATAACATTAACAACTTGTTAACAGGGTTGTTGATCTCCGTGTGAATGGTCTCTGATTTGAACTGACAGCATGATCACCCACAATCTCTGAGTCACACTCAAAGTAATGGAATATTCCAAAAACAAATATAAGACCAAGCTGACCTTGACAAAGTCTAGACCAACGTAGATTAAGACAATGCCTACTTGAAGATCAAAATAGTCATATCGGGGCAAACTGATTTGATCACAGGCCTTTGATAAACAACAGTGGTCAAAGAGTGTATTGTTGTTAATGTTATTCAATGCATTGTTGATGAAGTTCAAGACCAGCCATGCTCATTTCAACTTGGGGACAAAATTCTGACAGTGCTTAATTCCAAAGCTCTTAGGCCTAAACCAGACACAAGAGAAAAATCCACAATGGATACATTTATATGTCTTGCCTATTCGATTTAAACTTAATTTTAAGGTCCAATTTTAACGTCTGAATGTGATTGCATCATCCATGTGCATTACAGGGATTATGTTCAAGATGTGCTTTCACCCAACAGGGCTAGCATACTTCTTTCCTGCTGATTGTGAATTGGCCCAGAGAACAATGATGCAATCAATATGTTATTTGTAGATAGCATTACAAAATCACATCAGCAAAATTGTCATATACGACACTTACAGAGTAAGTCCGGAGGTGGTGATGGTACGGTTTAGACAATGGGAGACTGTTAACATGTGGAATCTGCCAACTGGCAAAGCAAGGATGGAATCATTCCTGATTCCACATTTTAGCAGTCTCCCATTGTCTTAAGCGTACCGTCGCCACTTCCGTCAAGTCCACTCAACAAATCGTCTCAGACGTGGTCTGTCACTATAGACATGGACAGTTGATAGCGAGGCAACGTTTCCCAGATTCGGCCTCGCATCTCTCTTTCAATGGACCAGTGATCATTGGTGTCCAGGACTATTTGTACATATACACCACACCAAGAAAGCTGATAAACTATACATCACGAACAAACAGAGTAATTCCTAAAGTCCTCAGCACCATCAGTAGCTGAATCAACGCAATATGGTTTTATGTTTCCCAAATCAATATGCGAGATTCAAAACTGGATGACTATCAATAAGCTTAAACTGAACAATGACAAGACGGAATTCTTTGTTGCTTGTGCCAAACCTCACCAGAAACTTCTTGCCAATCTGAGACTGAATTTCTGTGATACAGATATCGCACTCAGTGACTCTATCAAACTTCTGGGAGTGACTTTCGACCATGAAACAACGATGAGCAAGCATATCAGCAACTTGTGTCGAGCAGCCAATTTCCAGCTCTACCGTCTTGGAAAAATAAAACATTTCATCAGTCACCGAGTAGTCGGCCAAGTAGGCCTATACTTCTTGCTTTTCTACAAAGGCCCATACCTGGGCCACAATGCCTTATTTGATGATGATGATGATGATGTACATTTATACATGTAGGCAAAGGCCTACATCATGCATTCCATGGAACACACACGTCATACAGAAGAAAGCCGGTAGAAAACTACCCAACAATAGCGTGACGATTGGCTTGGAGTTGCTTTTAATTGACGTATGGAACAAAGGGAGGATTGGGACACTAACCTCAGCTTTGTCAGCTCCAGCTTCCTTTAATTTTCTGACTTTTTCCCCTTGATTTTTTATTTTATCCTGCAACTCAGCACGCTGGTCGGCCATTTTTGGTTCGACTATGGTCTCGTTAGGGAGTTTTTCCGAAATATACGCGATGATGACGTGCCCCAATAACAGGACGTAACATCTATTTTAAAATGCGTTTCCAAAGTGAATGCATGAGGACAACCAATTTGTGTCATATATCACTGGAAACGCCCGATTCCCCTGATTCTGCAGGATGTTAAATCGGGCATTTAATTTCTTTAAATAAATCATAAGCGTCGTATTTGCTCCTAGCTCTGTTCACCATCCCACATGGCAATATTGCCAATTGGGCCGGACAATCACGAAAACCCCCAAATATTGTACATTTCTTCCTGAATAATTCTTACAGTGACCATTCTCCCATGAAAGAGAGTTGCTTACGCTACACAAAAATCAAAAAAAAATCGAGGGTCAACCATTGAACTTTTGAGATATGTTGAATTTTGCACAAATCAGCGAAAAACCCACCAACTGGCACTGGACGACATTTCAACACGGGACTAACGCACATCCCAATGTCAGTGTACACATACGTCGGCAACAGCAGTAAATGCGTGGTTTCTTGTTAGCCGCCTATAGAGTAGCGCTCTGGGTTTCAGAAACTCCAAAAAAAACATGTCTTTGCCAAAACAACTGCTGAATCAACAGTGACACACTGTGAGGACTGAGAAATCAATATAGGCAGCAACTAGGCAGACAAGATAAACATACACAAAGCCGCCAATAGGGGTGTCTCACTTCTCACAGTAGTATCACCTGAAACAGCAGGTTGTTGTGGAAACAAACCATTACACTTTGGAATGTGCTGAGCTCTACCTAATACACATGTAACTGGTCAAGAAGATGCTGCCAGCAAAGAGTAGACCTTGGACTGGCCAAGGTCTTACAGGACCCGGCTTTGTCAGTAGGTCCAGGTCCAGCCTAGCCAGGGTTGTACCATGGAGGTATTATTATATCTCCATGGTTGTACCAAGCTCGTTAGTGCTCATACGGGCCATGGTTGGCCCAGGTGTGGCAAGTCATGGGTGAGGGGTGGTATGCTAGGTGAGGACCGAGGCTTGCCCGGAGAAATATGCCATCACAAGGACATACTCACAACCAGTCTTCATCTGATCGTACAGGTGCCTCTCGCTGTCATGTACATAAACAACGACAAGGACATACTCACAACCAGTCTTCATCTGATCACACAGGTGCCTCTCACTGTCATGTACATAAACAAAGACAAGGACATACTCACAACCAGTCTTCATGTACATAAACAAGACAAGGACATACTCACAACCAGTCTTCATCTGATCACACAGGTGCCTCTCACTGTCATGTACATAAACAAAGACAAGGACATACTCACAACCAGTCTTCATCTGATCACACAGGTGCCTCTCACTGTACATAAACACGTTGATCTGTGATCATGACTGCAGATACTTTGATGAAGGTCCGTAATTGCCATCAGCTGTTCTAGATTCCCTTAGCAATAAAGATGTCAAGCACTTGTAGCAGACACCTTGTAGCCAAATTCACACAAAAGCAACAGAATAAGCAAATCTTTTCTCGGTTTTTAATCAAAATGACATGTCAAAAATTACATACTGTTAAAACTCATATTCTGGATTAAAATAACATAAGGTCAAGAATGACATTCTGGATGGTGCAAAGAAACGAATTCCCCAGTATTGCAATTTCTTCGAGTGAGTTTTTTCAGTTTTGTCTGATTTGACCAGTTTTGTCTGATTTGATCCCTACCAGAAGATTATTCTTGGGTGTGCAAGACAGAGGTGACAGTGAACACAGCGTGACCTCATATCCAAACTGTCCAGCAAAAAGACTACGGTCCGTGTCGATCAACTGCATGCAGTATTTGCCTTGTTGAGATCTGGCGATCTTGACTTCGGTTTGGTCAGCGACTCGGGCCAGCAGAAGGTGCTCCTAGAGAAAAGATAGAAGAATGTAGGGAAAGAAACTGACCACAGCTTGAAATTAGGGGAATATGGTAGGACATTAAACCAAGGGCACGAGACATGAGAAGGCAGCAGGTTGACAGACCGAGAAGATTATCAAGCCTTAACCACCACAGATCAAACTAGGTTTGTCAAGATCGGCAGCATTCCAAGCTTCAAGTCAATATCAATCAAAACGGTATCGTACCTGATTTGAAATGCCAGCTTCAATGAACTTATTACTCCTTGGAAACTTCAAAGTGATTGTGTCAGATATGCTTCCATAGCAGCAGGGACAGATGATGAAAGCAGCGTCTCTCTCTATACACTTCATGAGGACCATATCCGTAGCAGAACCACATGCATGTAGGCACAGACCAATGTCAAAGTCCCCATGGTAGTAATCCAAATTACTCTAAGAATAAGGAAGGCAAGATATAGACTCTTAACCCCATGGTAAGTCATCAAAAGCCAAGTGTGAGAAGAAGTGTGGACCAAGGAAGGCAGGCACAAAACAAGACATGGCATGAGTTGGGCTGCACAAGACGGCTGGCTGGCACAGACTCGTGGATACTTTCTGCTCTCTGATTAGAGCTACATGTACATGTAAGAGTTTATGATGATGAAAAGCAGAGTGTGTGGAATACAGCTTACCTGATATACATCAATATTAGTCAAGCAAAGTGTCCTGATCCTCTCAACTCCACGTTGGAGGGACTCTTCTTTATTCTCTATCAGGAGGATCTGGAAAACAAGACATACCTAGTTCTGTAAGCAAGGCCGACAAAGCAAGGTTCTGTAAATAAAGCTGGCTAGGCCTTATTTTCCGAGCAAGGCTGGCCAGTCTGACCGAGCAAGGTTCTGTAAGCAAGGCTGGCCAGGCTGAACAAACAAGGTTCTGTAAGCAAGGCTGGCCTGGTTGACCTAGCTAGTCTCAGAGTCTTCATCCTTGGATTCCAGTCAGCTATGCAAAGTGGTCAACAGTAAAACAGATTACAAAACCTACCTTACACTCGGGAAGAAAGTAGGCCAACAGAATACCAACATGACCCTGAAAAACAAACTTGAGAAGTTTACTCTCTGTAGAAATGGCCATTGCTCAAAAAACACCTTCACTAAACCTAAACTGAACGAAACGAATCAAGATTTCGTTAGTGAATTACCACATGAGCAAATGCAAACCAAATTTGTGTCTATGATGGCCCAACAGGGATTCTTGGGTGCACACAGAATAGCAGGGCTCCAAACGTCGGTACACAGACTTCAGCTTAACGTTTTGATGTTTCTCTCTTTCTTTTCAGTGTAACCTACCCCTCCTGAACAGAAGTCGACTATCCTATCTCCAGGTTTGGCGATATGTAAGACAGCCTTTACCATATTCTCTAACTGTTGGCACTTTCTTTCTACCCTCTTTTGGGGAAGGTCTCCTGTAACATTAAGATAGGAGGGAGTAAGAATGGATATCGACAGGCAGCTCAGAGCAGGGAAGTGTGCAAAGAATACAGACATAAGGTGGGTATTACATTGGGGAACAAAATATCCTCCCTAATCCACTGTATCATTATGCAGGTTGTACTTGTTAAGATATAAAAGAGGCCAATAGTTTGTTTTCTTTATCTAGGGTATCAAAGTGCTTGCTGTGGTAGGAGTTCATGTAGAGGGATAACTGACTTACTATCCTAACAAGCATTTGGATTGGCTCGGGACAACCCAATGCACATCAGATACAAATCCATGGCAAGGTAAGTGTCAAGATGTCTAAGGGAGGAATACGTCTGAAGGTCAGAATGAGTATGTGTAAGGTGGTCATTTTGAAGAGTTGACAAGACTCCACCCTATTTCACCTGTAGCAGGATGCGTGGCCTCTGGCAATGCATCCCAATCCAACTTCAAGTCTTCTAGACATGGATGACCACATACAACAGGGGCTATGTTACTTTCCTGTAACTTTGACAAGACAGGTTGAACATCTTTCAGTCTGGTCCTCGGCCTTCTTTTGGCTTTCTCTTGGTCTCTGGAAAATTGAAACAATATCAGTTAATCCAGAATACTGAAAACTAAATTGCAGAATCCTCAATGAGCACCGATCTGAGACCTTGTGATTAAGTATGCCAATGGTGACTACATCACTGATCATCCACCCACCTGACAGCTCCATCCGACACATCTGGCACTGTGACTTGAGAGGCTGCAGCCGCATATAAATCAAACACTGGTTGACGATAAAAACACGCTTGAGAGACTTGCTTTATAATCGGTAGCTCGGCCATCCGGAGGTACCACTCATAGACCAGGTCAAGATGAGTTCGCACTGCATAAGGAATCCAGATTTCTGATACCTGGAATACAGAACAAACTAGATGTGACAATGAAATTGTTAGGCCATGAAACTGAAGCAGAACTATAGAAATACACAAAAAGTGTAGGGATTCCAGGAAGACCTTATTACTGGCCATATAGGTGGTAGCTAGTTATCAGTGTGAGGCAGCCTGGCAAAACAGCATTCCCTTTCCAGGTATTCATGAACACACAACAATTACTTACCAGATATTCGTGAATACAAGGGTACAGGATTATATCTGTAATTGACATATAAGTAGCTGATCCCTCAGCAAACTTATGCTCCAAGACAATGTCACGATGATCTTTAACATGACAACGCTTGTCTGCTTTCAAATCGTTGAACCTTTTCTGCCTAGTCTTGTTGATATTGGTGATCCTGACCGGCTGTTTGAAGTTGTTATTGAACATGACCACCTCTGCTGGAAGGCTCAATGAGTCATCTGCCTCAGGCACAACCTTCATTTTCAACTGAAGAATATCTTCAATTTTCCTTGGCAGTAAAATTTCACAGAATTTTGTCCATGTTGACACCTCAGCACACGCCTTGAGGAAGTTCTCATGGAATCCTAATAATTCATTATACTTTTTATCTGGATTATTAAGGTGGGCAGTCTTCAATGCCAGTCTAAGCATGTTACAAAGTCCAGAGTGAAAGGAGACAAATTCACCATCACTCGATCTGGCACTTGGATGCTTGCAGTCATCAACTCCAGGACGGAAGTCACTGCTGAACTGTCGAACTAACTCTGTATTGAGCCCATCTAATGCACTTTTTGGTAAAGAACAGGATTGAGAATTGTCTACGGAACACAACAGGAAGATTTTGACACTTGTCAACTTGACATAATTGAGACAGAACAAAGAAATCTTTGTCTCGATGGAACATGAGAGAACAGTATTTTCCACTGAGTGACAGTCCAGGTAGATTTCCTCTAGTTTTGACATCTTCCGCCTCACTGTCTGTAAAACTGAACAGTGTTACATATCTTCAAGTTGGCCTTATTGAAGAACTCTTGTTCAGTTCAATTCAAGAAACACTGTCTAGTCCAGTGTATACTAGTTTAGTACTAGTGGCCTATCTGCAAATTAAAGGCTGAATTATTGTACCATATTCAAATAAAATCTAGACAAAAATGGCAAAATTGATGGGCAGGTCATACCATGATACCTAGGGCTAGGCATCGTCTTTTTTTAGCTAATCTTCCTACTTCTAATTTTTTTTGAAACAAGTAGGCAGGCTAGTCCGGCTAGTCCAGCCAATGACTGAGCCATGTCAGTTCGAGTTCCTCCGAATCGCGATTAGCTTTTAGATATCAAGATCCACGAGTGAACTACGCTAACATGTTTGTTACGGTACTTAATCACTTCTCAAAGAACAACATAAAAGTAAGAAATATCACCCATCGTACCAACATGCTGCTTATTGCCAAGGCTTATTGGCTTACGGCAAGAGAAATCTGCTCATGGAAATTTCATACTCAGCTAACGAGACGTACCACCGTTAGGTTTTTGTGGTCTCATTAGGGAGTTCTTTTTTGTTATTCATGCGCGGCCAACCCAACCGTAGTTCCTAAAATCATTGATTTCTCGGTCCTTACAGTATGTCAGCATTGATTCAGCAGTTGTTTGGCAAATACATGTTTTTTTGGAGTTTCTGAAACCTAGAGCGCTACTCAATAGGCGACTAACAAGAAACTACGCATTTATACTGTTGTTGCCGACGTATGTGTACACTGAACTTGAGATGTGCGTCGGCCCCGTGTTTAAAATGCCGTCCAGTGCCAGTTGGTGCGTTTTTCGCTGATTTGTGCAAAATTCAACATATCTCAAAAGTTCAATGGTTGACCCTCGATTTTTTTTGATTTTTGTATAGCGTAAGCAACTGTCTTTCATGGGAGAATGGTCTCTGTAAGAATTATTCAGGAAGAAATGTATAATATTTGGGGTTTTTCGTGATTGTCCGGCCCAATTGGCAATATTGCCATTTGGGATGGTGAACATAGCTAGGAGCAAATGCGACGCTTATGATTTATTTAAAGAAATAAAATGCCCGATTTAACATCCTGCAGAATCAGGGGAATCGGGCGTTTCCAGTGATATACGACACAAATGGGTTGTCCTCATGCATCCACTTTGGAAACGCATTTTAAAATAGATGTTACGTCCTGTTAATGGGGCACGTCATCATCGCGTACATTTGGGAAAAACTCCCTAACGAGACCTGAGATCCCTGAGATGAGAAATACCAGTAGGGGCGTACGGCAGTAGTGCGAAGTTTATGAAAAAATCTCCATAAAATGGCAGATTATGTCGGTTCCAAGGTGAGAATCGAGGCTGATAATGGTTCTTTCGAAGGCATAATTCAGGCCCTTGATCAGAACTCAAGAAGAATAACTCTAAACAAAGGTAAGTGTGTTGTTATTATGTTTGATGAAGGTTTCAATCGCCAACTTGTTAACAGTCGTATTGGTACCGCCCGTAACTTCTGGGCCAACTTGTTAACAGTCGTATTGGTACCGCCCGTAACTTCTGGGGCCAACTTGTAACAGTCGTATTGGTACCGCCCGTAACTTCTGGGCCAACTTGTTAACAGTCGTATTGGTACCGCCTGTAACTTCTGGGGCCAACTTGTTAACAGTCGTATTGGTGCCGCCCGTAACTTCTGGGCCAACTTGTTAACAGTCGTATTGGTACCGCCCGTAACTTCTGGGCCAACTTGTTAACAGTCGTATTGGTACCGCCTGTAACTTCTGGGCCAACTTGTTAACAGTCGTATTGGTACCGCCTGTAACTTCTGGGCCAACTTGTTAACAGTCGTATTGGTACCTTTCAATTTGATTGGGCACTCTCTCTTGGTTGGAGATTTGCTTAAATAAGATACATGAATTAGTTACCATTAAGAATAAAGACAATCATCATCACAATCATTTTCTGGTAGTTCATAAGAAGATTGATTGTTGTGCTGTTTTAATTTATGCTGAAATTGCACGAAATGTATCGTAATGTATCCTTTATTATTTTCAGTTGTGTCATGTAAAAGTGGGAAAAAGATGCCTGGCCAACAGTATTTCTATGGAAATGAACTGGACAAAAGTAAGCCACTGAGTGTTAAACTTATTACTGCATTGGAAACGTCCTCGTCTACGAAGTACACTATAAGACAAATCAGTGCCAAAACAAATCAAATGCACACACTCAAAACACATCAGAAGGCCTAAGCCGCCTTCGGACAATGCCTAGAGACATGGCGATCCTTTGTTCAAGGTGTAACACATGTCTGGTCAGCGCCAAAACAAACTTCTTCGAATTCGTCTATTGATGGTGGTTTGTGTGAGAATAGTGAACTGACAATGTGTTTCAAACCTCCCTAGTTTTAGTCATCATTAATGACATTATGTGAAAATTCTTCACTTGTTTCCTCTGTAAAAATCCATTGAAAATTGCTATCTGCCAAATATTAACTTACTTGGAGACATTGGGTGATTTAAAGTAGGTGTTAAGTCAAAGTGTTAACACCAACACTGACACTAACTCCAGAGTTGACCCCAAAAATAAACTGCTCATTCGGTGTTAGTGTCAACACCCGGTGTTTAGGGTAGAAATTAACACTAAAGCTAACACTAACTACCAACACTGACACCAACACCTACTTTAAAATCACCCATTGTACCCGGCCCATCGTTGCCCCAAATTCACAATCTCCTTCCAACAGTTGGAGCTTTGTGGTGAAGTACATGTATGGAGTAGTCATTGCTATCTTGAGCTTTGTGTAGCGAACCCATACATTTTTGTATGTCTTTCCTTACACCTTTCAGTCACAATCCTTGAAGAGAAACGAAAAGAAGTGAAGGACCTCATGGCTGATGAGTAAGTGGCTCGTGTATGATGCTCAAAATGAGATTATTTGTTTCGTTGCTAAATGAACCATTGTCATAGGAGTACATGACGTAGATCATTTTGCCACAATTTGAGAGGTCTTGACCACTTTGATTAAGAATGAATGCAAGCTCCATCAGGACACGATAACATTGTACAGATCAGAATGACAGAGAGTGATATAAGTCTTCTTCCTAATTGAATTCTAACCATGAAAGTTCATTGTTTTTCAGTCCTCATGGTCCGAAATTATTGAGGACTGGCAGGAAACTAAACACGGAGCATCTTAGTCGAATTAGGGACTTGGATTATGACGCTTTGTGTCTGAGTAGGCGCAATGTTTATGACGACGACGAGAAGAGTCTTGTTCAAAATGTTAGGAAGTCTATACGTGAGTAGTGTTTAGTGGTACAGTTATTGCTAGGATCAGCAATGTTCAATCAATAGATGCAAAGCACGGCAATGATTGATCAGGCTTTTGTCTTTGTCAGGTGGTGATTCTTCAGTTGAATTATCCAGCTCTAAGAGTAAGAGAGAGAATTTGGAAAATGGAATAATATAGTGTCCATTGCCCTATATTAGATATGACTGTATACCTCAGTCGTTCTTGAAAAGTTGATGTAGAGCAGGCATCATTCAATGTTGATTCCAGCCTTTGTGATCAGTTTGATCCTTGTCACCACTTTCCATATTTATACTTGCAGCAGTCAAAGACCTCTCTGCATCATCCAGCTGCCCACTACCACCTACCGAGACCAAACATTCAGGTCACCGAGGTACGCCAAGACCAGAGTATTTCATATTCATTGACAGTATCAATGAAGACTTCCAAACAGCTGTAAGTATGGCGTTCAGTATGGTGTCCAGATGGCCCTTATGTGCAGTATTATCAGAGATTTAATCTTATGGCCTGTCGCTCTCTGATGGATGAGATGTCTTGCCCCAACTGTCACATTTCATTTGTTCCATTTTGTGAATTTCAGATGACTTATCTGTCCAAGGAAAGTATTGTTGGCATGGCAGCTGAGGGCGTGAGCATCGGCCGGAACGGAGAGCTCTGCCTTCTGCAGCTTGCTACCCAGAGCCACGTTTTCATATTCGACATGTTGGTCCTTGGTGCAGTGGCTTTCAAAGATGGGCTAGCTGAGTTGATTCAGTGTCCAAGGGTTTTGAAGGTTGTCCATGACTCACGTCTTGTCTCTGATATGTTGTTCCATAAGTTTGGA